>NW_024871221.1:0-92500 GCF_019054845.1 Dipodomys spectabilis
CCTCCACAGCCCGCACCCTCCCCTCCTCACCCCTCCACCAGCCCGCGCCCCCCTCCTCACCCCTCCACAGCCTGCGCCCTCCCCTCCTCACCAATCCACAGCCTGCGCCCTCCCCTCCTCACCCCTCCACAGCCTGGTCACTCCCCTCCTCACCCCTCCACAGCCTGCGCCCCCCCCCTCCTCACCCCTCCACAGCCTGCGCCCTCCCCTCCTCACCCCTCCACAGCCCGTGCCCTCCCCTCCTCACCCCTCCACAGCATGCGCCCTCCCCTCCTCACCCCTCCACAGCCCGCGCCCTCACCCTCCTCACCCCCTCCACAGCCTGCGCCCTCCCCTCCTCACCCCTCCACAGCCTGCGCCCCCCCTCCTCACCCCTCCACAGCCTGCGCCCTCATCCTTACCCCTCCACAGCCCGCGCCCTCCCCTCCTCACCCCTCCACAGCATGCGCCTCCCCTCCTCACCCCTCCACAGCCCGCGCCCTCCCCTCCTCACCCCTCCACAGCCTGCGCCCTCCCCTCCTCCACCCCTCCACAGCCCGTGCCCTCCACCCTCCTCACCCCTCCACAGCCTGCACCCCTCCCCTCCTCATCCCTCCACTTCCCGCGCCCTCCTCTCCTCACCCCTCCACAGCCCGCGCCCTCCCCTCCTCACCCCTCCACAGCCCGCGCCCTCCCCTCCTCACCCCTCCACAGCCTGCGCCTCCCCTCCTCACCCCTCCACAGCCCGCGCCCTCCCCTCCTCACCCATCCACAGCCTGCGCCCTCCCCTCCTCACCCCTCCACAGCCTGCGCCTTCCCCTCCTCACCCCTCCACAGCCTGCGCCCTCCCTCCTCACCCCTCCACAGCCCGCGCCCTCCCCTCCTCACCCCTCCACAGCCTGCGCCCTCCCTCCTCACCCCTCCACAGCCTGCGCCCTCCCTCCTTGCCTTTCCACAGCGGTTGTCCCCCCTCCTCACCCCTCCACAGGGAGAAGCACCGAGGGGATCCACATGTTCACCCTCCGCACCATCACCTCCTGTGACAGAATCTTCTGGAAGACCCTCTTGGGCCACATTTTGCTGTCTGGAGGCACCAGTTGCTTCCTGGCTTGAAGCAAAGGCTGCAGAGGGAAGTGGTCCGGCTGGCTTGCAGCTACTTTCATGTGAAGGTGTGCACTCCCAGCCCGGGGGGGGGGGCTTCCTGCGGCCCTTCTACAGACTTTTCTAGAATATCTCAGACCTTCGGGAGCCCCAGTGCACAAAAGCTAGGCACAGCAGCTCACGCTTGTAATACCAACTATTCAGGACCCCCCCCCCCCCCGAACCTCTCTCTGCAGAGCTCTGGGTGGATCCGAACGTGGGCACAGCCCGATTCATTCTGCTGGTCTGTAAAGGAGGCCGCGCGTCCCGCCTGGGAGCCCTGTGCCGCGTGCCCGGCACAAGCACAAGCACCGCTGCCACACCAGTGCGCACGGTGGCCCAGAGCCACAGGGCCCTCCCGGCCCTGCTCCTGCCCTCCCTGCGCTTCCCCTCCTCCATGTCCCTCCCTCCCCCACCCCTCCCCTCCTCCCTGCAACCCCTCCCTCCTCCCTCACCCTCCTCATGGCACCCCTCCCTCCCCGTACCCATCCCCCCTCCTTGCACTCCTCCCTGCACCTCTCCCATCCCTCCTCCCCACATCCCTCCCTCCCTCATTTCTCCTCCCCGCACCCCCTCCTTCCCATTCCCTCCTCCCCGTCTCCCCTCACCCATCCTCCCTTCACCCATCCTCCCCTCCCTGTAGGTGGCCACCTCCCCCTATGCCAAGAACAGTGCCTGGACCGGCGGCTCCATCTTGTGCTCGCTCTCGACGTTCAAGGACCTGTGGGTGACCAGGAAAGAGTATGAGGACATGGGTGCCTCCATCTTCAGCCGACGGAGCTTCTGAGCCAAGGCCCTGGGGCCACTGCCTGTGGCAGCCGTGGCCACTGGACCAGCTCCAGCAACGCCCCCCCTCCAGAGTACAATAAAAGAGATGAGCTCCGGCCGACGGGGCCCTTGGACAGCCTCCCGCACCTTCCCCGCATTCCCTGTGTTAGTGCAGGTCGTGGTTCTGGCCGGCCCTGGGCATCAGTCAGGACGGCTCAGCACTGCCGCATAACAAGCATCCCCGGCTGCCATCCTCACGCTGGAGCAGGTCTCAGCCTGCCGAGTCTCCTCTCCGGAAACTGAGGGCAGGGCAGACGCTGCCCACATGCAGTAGGTCTCTCCATTTGTTCCTGCCACTTGAAAAAGCTTGTTTGTTTGGCTCCCAGTTCTGGGACCCAGGAAGTCCAGAGCATGGTGCACCTGCCTGCGAGCTCCAGGCTGAGTTCAAGGTGCCAGGGCCGCAGGGGTGGGGGGAGGACTGCAGGGGTGGGGGAGGACTGCAGGGGCGGGGCCAGGACCGCAGGGGTGGGGCCAGGGCCGCAGGGGTGGGGCCAGGGCCGCAGGGGCGGGGTGAGGACCGCAGGGGCGGGGTGAGGGACCGCAGGGGTGGGGCCAGGGCCCGCAGGGGCGGGGTGAGGACCGCAGGGGCGGGGCCAGGGCCACAGGGGTGGGGCCAGGGCCGCAGGGGCGGGGTGAGGACCGCGAGGGGCGGGGCCAGGGCCGCAGGGGCGGGGTGAGGACCGCAGGGGCGGGGTGAGGACCGCAGGGGTGGGGCCAGGGCCGCAGGGGCGGGGTGAGGACCGCAGGGGTGGGGCCAGGGCCGCAGGGGCGGGGTGAGGGCCGCAGGGGTGGGGGGAGGACCGCAGGGCGGGGCCAGGGCCGCAGGGGCGGGGCAGGGCCGCAGGGGTGGGGCCAGGGCCGCAGGGGTGGGGTGAGGACCGCAGGGGCGGGGCCAGGGCCGCAGGGGTGGGGGTGAGGGCCACAGGGGTGGGGCCAGGGCCGCAGGGGTGGGGTGAGGACCGCAGGGGCGGGGCCAGGGCCGCAGGGGCGGGGCCAGGGCCGCAGGGGTGGGGTGAGGACCGCAGGGGCGGGGCCAGGGCCGCAGGGGCGGGGCCAGGGCCGCAGGGGTGGGGTGAGGACCGCAGGGGTGGGGCCAGGGCCGCAGGGGTGGGGGGAGGACCGCAGGGGCGGGGCCAGGGCCGCAGGGGCGGGGCCAGGGCCGCAGGGGCGGGGCCAGGGCCGCAGGGGCGGGGCCAGGGCCGCAGGGGCGGGGCCAGGACCTTGAGCCGCTTTGGTGCGGCGAGCTTGAGCTTCGCCAGCTCAGGCTCAGGATTCCCCTCTCCAAAGCCGCTGCCGGCAGCGGGAGGGCACCGCTTCCCGCGCCCCCCGGGCCCCCGCTTCCCGCGCCCCCCGGGCCCCCGCGTCCACCGCGCCCCCCGCACCCCCGCTCCCCGCGCCCCCGGGTCCCCCCGCGTCCACCCGCGCCCCCCGCACCCCCCAGGCCCTCCGCGCCCTCCGCGCCCCCCGTACCCCCCGGGCCCCCCGCGTCCACCGCGCCCCCGCACCCCCGCTCCCGCGCCCCCGCGCCCCCCCCCCCCGCGCCCCCCCGCCCCCCCCCCGCGCCCCCCGCACCCCCTGCACCCCCGGGGACCCCCCGCGCGCCCCCCCCCCGCCCCCCAGCGCCCCCCGCACCCCTCGGGCCCCCCCCGCGCCCCCCCCGCGCCCCCCCCCGCGCCTCCCGGGCCCCCCCGCGCCCCCCACGCCCCCCCCGCGTCCCCCCAACGCCCCCCTTGCGCCCCCCGCGCTCTCCCGCGCCCCCCCGCGTCCCCCACGCCCCCCCCCGCGCCCCCCGCGCCCCCCCCCCCCCACGCGCTCCCCCGCACCCCCTGCGGCCTCCGCGCCCTCCGCGCCCCCCCACGCCCCCCGCGCCCCCCCGCGCCCCCCCCGCCCCCCAGCGCCCCCCGCACCCCCCGGGCCCCCCCCGCGCCCCCCCCCGCGCCCCCCGCGCCTCCCGGGCCCCCCGCGCCCCCCACGCCCCCCCGCGTCCCCCCACGCCCCCTTGTGCCCCCGCGCCCCCCCCCCGCGCTCCCCCGCGCTCCCCCGCACCCCCCGCGGCCTCCGCGCCCCCCCGCGCCCCCCGCGCCCCCCCGCGCCCTCCGCGCCCCCTGCGCCGCCCGCGCCCCCCCGCACCCCCCGGGCCCCCCGTGTCCACCGCGCCCCCCGCACCCCCGCTCCCCGCGCCCCCCGGGCCCCCCCGCGTCCACCGCGCCCCCCCGCACCCCCGCTCCCCGCGCCCCCGCGCCCCCCCCCGCGCCCCCCGCACCCCCCGGGCCCCCCGCGCCCCCCCTGCCCCCCCCAGCGCCCCCCGCACTCCCCGGGCCCCCCCGCCCCCCCCCCCGCGCCCCCCGGGCCTCCCGGGGCCCCCGCGCCCCCCACGCCCCCCCCCGCGTCCCCCCACGCCCCCTTGCGCCCCCCGCGCCCCCCCCCCCCGCGCTCCCCCGCGCACCCCCCGCGCCCCCCCCCCGCGCTCCCCCGCGCCCCCCCGCGGCCTCCGCGCCCCCCGCGCCTCCCCCCCGCGCCCCCCCCGCGCCCTCCGCGCCCCCCCCCCCGCGCCCCCGCGCCCCCCGCGCCCCCCCGCGCCCCCGCGCCCCCCCGCGCCCCCCCGCGCCCCCCCGCGCCCCCCGCGCCCCCCCGCGCCCCCCGCGCCCCCCGCGCCCCCCGCGCCCCCCCGCGCCCCCCCCGCGCCCCCCCGCGCCCCCCCGCGCCCCCCCGCGCCCGGGAGGCCCGGCTGCATTCCGCCGCTTACGCTCAGCCCGGGGAGGCCAGCCCTGCCTCCTGCCTCAGATCTCGGATGCTCGCGGTGAGCACTGTGCGAGGAGCCCCGTGTGGCCTCCATGTTGCCAGGCGCAGGCTCGGGGCTGCCAGGGGGCCCTTGACTGCCCGGACTCAAGCCCTGATTACAGCTGAAGCGCAGGAGAGGAAGCAGGCACCGCGCAGGAAAGGCCCGAGGCCAGGTTGGAGGGGGGGGGGGGGGCGCAGAGCCAGGACAGACCCGCCTACAGAGGGCAGCTGACACACTTGAGAATACTGGCAGGAAAGACGTCCCCTCGATGGCTGTTGGGAAGGGGAGAGCAGGAGGGTGGGGGCAGTTTGAGGCTTGTCTGGGCAAAAACCTAGGGCCACCTCATCTCCACAGACAGGCCAGGTGCAGTGGTCTGTGGCTGCCCAGCTGGGGGGTGGGGCTGTAGGCAGACGGATTCCAGTCCAGAAAAATCAAGCAAAACAGGACTGGGAGCACCTGCCTACAAACTTGAGGGAAAGGAGAGAAGGAAGGAGGGAGGGAGGGAGGGGGGAAGGAAGAGAGGGAGGAAGGGAGGAAGGAGGAAGGAAGGAAGGAAGAGAGGGAGGAAGGAGGAAGGGAGGAAGGAGGAAGGAAGGAAGGGAAGGAGGGAGGAAGGGAAACTTGAGGACACGCAGTGCAGTTTGAATTTCGGGTCTCAGGGTGGCGTGCACCTTCGCGTGCCCCGCGGAGCCGCGGCCCGTGCCCCTGTGTGGGGGCAGAGTTGAGGTGACAGGAGGAGGCCCGGAGCATTGCCCGGCCACCGGGTGCAGTAGTGACAAGACTCCTAAAACATCACTCAGATGGTGTGCCAGAGAAGCAGCGCACAGCCCGAGAGAGAAAGAAGCAGCCCGGGCAAAGCGCTGCGGGCCAAAATCACAGCCGGGCACGGGCGGCTCCTGCGTGTGCATGCGCTCAGCTACTCAGGAGGCAGAGAGCTGAGGATCGTGGTTCAAATCAGCCTGGGCAGGAAATGGGCGAGGGTGGGGGGCATCAGAAAAGGCCAGAAAGAGGCAAAGGGAAGCAGAGTTAAAGACAAGAGTACGCAGGTTGTGCTGAGGAGCTGTGGCTGTAATAAGGGGAATCCTGGCTGCGGTCCTCTGGGGCCTCTTGCGGGGCTCTTCTTACAGACAAGCCTCTGAGCTCCGTCCCCGCCCCCCCCTCCAGCTCCCTTCCCCTCTGCGCTGACCTTGGGGATTCCATTTTCTTTTTTTCTTTGGTTGGTCATGGGTCTTGAACTCTGGGCCTGAGCACTGTCCCTGAGCTCTCCAGCTCAAGGCAAGCACTCTACCACTTGAGCCACAGCGCCACTTCTGGTTTTCTGGAGGATAATTGGAGATAAGAGTCTCACGGACTTTCCCACCCTGGCTGGCTTTGAACCACCGTCCTCAGATCTCAGCCTCCTGATTAGCTAGGATGACAGGCGTGAGCCACCAGCGCCCAGCTGGGGACTCCATTTTCTTTTTTTCTTTGGTTAGTCGTGGGTCTTGAACTCTGGACCTGGGCGCTGTCCCTCAGCTCGTCAGCTAGCACTCTACCACTTGAGCCACTGCGCCACTTCCGGCATTTTCTGCTCAGGTGGTGCTGAGGAATCAAACCCAGGGCCTCATGAATGCAAGGCAGCGCTCTACCACTGAGCCACCTTCCCAGCCCTGGGGAGGACATTCCTTCACAGACACAGTGGGTATAGGGCAAAGTGTCTTGTCCCATGGAGAAGGAACGCTAGTACGCTGTGCCGTTACTTGGATTCCCTTTTAATGTGTGTGTGTACTTTCAGTGGCATGAGGTTTGAACTCAGGGTCTGGCACTGCTGGGCTGTGTCCCTGGGCCTTTTGCTTTTTGTTTTTGGGTAGGGCTCATACTGTTGCCGGGGCTGGCCTCAGCTTGTGATCCTTCTGCCCCTGCCTCCTGCCTGAGTAGCTGGAATTACTGGTGTGCACCCCCACCTGCCCTGATGCTACAGTTTTAAGGAGGGGAACAGGAAAAGCTTCCGGAGGCTGCTGGGGAGGGGTGTGTGTGTGTCACGTGATGATGACGTCAGCTCGGATTTCAGTGGGAAAGCGCTGTTTTGGAACCCTGTAATTACGTTTCCAGAGGGATCTTTTAAACATGTGCCTTTGGGACAAGGACAATGCTGTGATCTTAGGCACATACTTAATTTCTGTCAAAGCCATCGCCAGCACAGTAATTTTTAACACAAAGCACGAGGCAGTGTTAAACTAAAAGGGTCCCGGGTTGGAAGACAGTTGAACATACTGAAAAGATGATTTTCAATTCCAAAATCAATTTGTGTCTGAAACTTCAATGAACTCAACAACTCCCCATTTCTGTGTTTCCGGAAAGAAGTGGGCAGCTGGTCGAGAGGACTTCCACTCAGACTGTGGCAGCTGAGCCTGCGCAGCCTTCAGGAGGAAAACAGATCCCTCAAAAATTAGAATACTTGCTTCTAATCTCAGCTACCTGGGAGGCCGAAGGTTTAAGGCCCCCAGGATGGGGGAAAAAAAGACACCCCCCATCTCAGAAACAAGCCAGGCGTGGTAGCTTGTACTTGTAATTCCAGCTATGTGGGAAACAGGCAGAGGAAGGCAGATGGTAGCTCAGATAAAAGTAAGAACCTATGTGGAAAAACTCAGAGGAGGGCTGGGGGTGGGGCTCTGGAGGTCGCACCCTTGCCTAGAAAGCACATAGCCCTGAGGCCCTCACGGGCTGGGCCGCAAGCTGGACTCTGGCCAGCGGGCCCAGAGACCAGAAGACAGACAGGACACAATTATCCTTCTGGTGCTCAGAGACAGGGTAGAAAGTTCTAGACTCTCAGTCCTTGGCCCTGGCCTTGCCAAAGTCTGGCCCGGTCAGGGGCTGCTCAGCAGCAGGTGTCTGGACCACTGGGCCAGCCTGTTTCTGTCCTTGTGGCTCCAGCCTTAGCAAGTCGGGTCCCCTGGGGGGCCTCCCGCAGTGCCAGGAGCCTTAGGACACTGCAAAGGGGGTGACCAGGGCTCAGTTTCCCCTGGTGAATCCCGACTGCTCACTCCTGATGACCCCCCTATTCGTCCAGCCCCGCCCACATCGCTAGCCAGTGGCAGATGGGCGGGGAAGCAGGGCTGGGGGAGGGGGACCCATGCCAGGGGAGGGTGTCCCACGGGGGGGGGCGGGGGTCCCATGTGGGGGGGAGAGGATCCCACACGGGGGGTCGAGGAAGGGAGTTTCCACGCCGCAGGGGGGGGGTCCCACGCTGGGGGGTGGGGCTGACTGCTCACCCTCCACCCTAGTCTTGTCATGGATTTCCCAGAATCCTCCCTGACGGTGGCTGGTGAGCTGGTGTCACTGCAGATGGGGCTCGGCCGGCCTACCGCGGGGTCCCTGCCTGGGCGCCTGCGTGCCGCCCCCGTCCCGTCTCCAGGGCGCTGGCAGTCTGGAGCCGGGACAGGACCCTGGCTTCCGTTTGGCAGCCGTGGCTGCTCTGCAGACCTCTGGGGTCCAGCCCCTGGCAGCCTGGCATCAGCTCCCACAGCCCTGCAGGACGCGGTCGCCAGCAGCGCCTTCCTGCTTGTTCACGCCGCCTGGTCCCGCTCTCCACACGGCCCCAGTGACATGAGGCTTAGCTCCATCATTTCCCCCGGCTCCCCACAGACCTCTCCCCCAAGAAGAGGCTCAGGCCTCACCCACGTGTGGGCCAGGCCCCCGGCACGGCCCTGCACACTCAGAGTGTCAGATCTGGGTCTAATGAACGCGAGGCGCCCCAAGTCACTGCCGCCTCAGTCCATCCCAACGAACCCAGCGGCCTGCGTGTAAATCCTCGAGGTAAATCCCGCCGGGAGCCCGGTCAGCTCAGCCTCCAAGGAGAAGCCCCAGAAACCAAACCACCGCCAGCGGAGAGCCCCAGCAGCAATGGCCGACCAGGGCCGGGAGAGGAGAGGGAGCCAAGGCCCAGAAAACGTGAGCAGCTGCGGGGCGGAGGCGCAGAGGGGCTGGGCCTCCTGTCCACGCCCAACGTGCGAGCTTTGGCTGATTGGACGTTGGCAAGGTGCAGCAGGCAGGGCTGGGAAGTCCTTCCTCTCGCCCGCCCCCCGCTGCCCTGCATCACGCCGGGGGATGTAGACAGCACGCAGGACCCCCACGGACTCCGTCAGCCCTGCGCCGGTCACCTGCCCCCACCAGACAAGGCTGACCGCGGCCGAACCACCCAGCTGTGCCCGGCCCTGGCCAGGGCCTCGGCAGCTGGTAGGTGACTTATTTTGAGCCTCAAGTTTGTGGGGCTGGTAACCCCACCGAGCCCAAACCTCCCCGAGGCCTCCCAGCCGCAGCTTCTGTTTTCCAAAGCTGACTGCGGCAGAGGTTTGGTGCCGGGGCAGGCCGGAGAGAGCGGGCAGCCGTTTGGTCTTTCGTTTGAGGGTTTGGGGGACAAGTGGGCAGGGGACTGGGCAGTCTGGAGAATCACATTTCCATGGTGGTGAGGACTGTGGCCAGTTCTTGGCTTTGGAAACCATCAATGAATCTGAATGAAAGGATGTGTGTGTGTGCATGCCTAGGCCTGGTGCGGGCTCCGCTGTGGAAATCAAGAGGACGCACGTGTTCCAAACTCCAGGTGCACACTGGAGCGTTTGTGTGTCATGTGCTACTTGTTCTCCAGGGACCCCGGGTCCCGAGCTCCCGTGCACAGCAGCAGAGGCTCCGTCTGGAGCCCCGCAGAGACCCAGGGTCTGGACCCCCGGTCTGGTGTGTGGTCTCCTTGTAAATATGTGCTGACACCGTCTCCATTGAGATGGCGCCACGCCAAGCCAGCGCTACGCTAGGTCGGCAGCTCTGCACTCCCCCCCCCCCCTGCTGGCTGTGAGCTGCAGGGCCCCCCCCCAGGCTGGCTGTGAGCTGCAGGGTCCCATCCCCGCTGGCTGTGAGCTGCAGGGTCCCCCCTCCTCCCCCAGGCTGGCTGTGAGCTGCAGGGTCTCCCCCAGGCTGGCTGTGAGCTGCAGGGTCCCCCCTCCCCCCCCAGGCTGGCTGTGAGCTGCAGGGTCCTCCCCCCCAGGCTGGCTGTGAGCTGCAGGGTCCCCCTACCCCCCAGGCTGGCTGTGAGCTGCAGGGTCCCCCTACCCCCCAGGCTGGCTGTGAGCTGCAGGGTCCCATCCCCGCTAGCTGTGAGCTGCAGGGTCTCCCCCAGGCTGGCTGTGAGCTGCAGGGTCCCCCCTCCCCCCCCCAGGCTGGCTGTGAGCTGCAGGGTCCTCCCCCAGGCTGGCTGTGAGCTGCAGGGTCCCATCCCCGCTGGCTGTGAGCTGCAGGGTCCCCCCTCCTCCCCCAGGCTGGCTGTGAGCTGCAGGGTCCCCCCCCAGGCTGGCTGTGAGCTGCAGGCGTCCACCCACCTCAGGCCCACCAACAGCGACTCCCGGGGAGGGACTGGACCCTGTGCCCCCCAAAAGTCCGCCGCCAGCCCAGGCTGGCTCCTGCAGTTCAGAGCCGACCAGTAGATGGCGCCCTGACACCAGCCAGCACATCGGGGCCCAGTCCTGACTTGGCAAAGCCGGTGGAGGCCGGCAGAGCCGTCTCCCCTAAGGGTATACTGGTGGTCAGCCACCCGAGAGGAGGCAGAGGCCGGGGACGAGAAGGAAGGCAGTGAGGTGGGAGAGAGGAGGAGTTGAGGGAGAGAGGTGTGGGCTGGGCCAGGAGTCCTATCTCTGGACCAGGGTGTGCTCTCTACCCATGCTCATGGGCTGTGCAGTTCCATCAGACAGGAGGCCCAGGCCCAAGGCTCAGACCAGAGGTTCAGGCCTGAGGCTCGGACAGGAGGCTCAGGCCCGAGGCTTAGGCCTGAGGCTCAGTCCCTCAGACCCCAGGCCAGAAGCTCAGATCTGAGGCTCAGGCTGGAGGCTCAGGAGGCTCAGGCCCGAGGCTCAGGCTGGAGGCTCAGGAGGCTCAGACAGGAGGCTCAGGCCGGAGGCTCAGCTTTGCCATCCTGACCTCAGCAGGCAGTGTGACCCCGGCAGGGTGTGGTGAAGACCAGCAGTGAAGGGCATAGCTGTCTGCTGCTGATTACAGGAGGGACACGCTGGCCTGGCAGTGAGGAGACACGGCCGTATGTGCTCACGAGGACAGCAGGCCCGCCGGCTGTGGGGACGGGGCGGGGTCCCCAGGCGCTGGACAGCTCCTGGGCCTCCCAGGGACTCTTGAGGCCAAATAGACTCAACCTCAAAGACCGCGCCTGCTCTGTGACGCTGGGGAGCTGGGACCAGACCGGAAGGCAGGGGGGGTGTTGGGCTGGGGGCAGGTGAGCACCCCACTCAGGTGCCACATCTGTAATGTGGACAAGCCAGCGAAGGGGGCTGGATCTGGGGAGCACCAGCAGCCCCCCTCAGCCCCGGAGCCCGGGAGCCTGGGCAGCTGGGAGAACTCGAGCGGCCGCTCCAGGCTCCCCTGCCGGGTCCCTGGCCAGTAGAACCCAAAGCTCTTGAGCCAGAGTAGCCAAAGCCACGTGATCGGAGCCTGGCTGTGGACCTAGCTTCTCCTCCTGTGTCCTCGCTGGTGAACGGGGACGGGGCACACAGGGCCCGGGGGTAATGGCACCGTGGTGGTGATGGCCAACGGTAGCGTCACTGCCTTTGGAGGAAGGCCTGGTTCTGGGCCTTCTGAGACACCATAGCAGCTCTGCTTCCCCCCCACCCCCGACTGCCAGGAGGCTGGTCCCAAAGGTCAGAGGGTCACCTGCTGTCTCAGACCCCCGGACCCCAGCCCAGCGGCCCGTGCCTTTGCCCCTGGGGCCTGCGGTGCCAGGACTCGGCACAAAGCTTGCAGACATCCCGACAGGGGCCTGGACCTCAGGGACATTGCCGATGTGGGGCGGGGTGACCGGTGGTCCTCATCCCAGCCCCGCTCCCGCCACGCTGGGCACCGGGAGCTTCTGCCTGGCTAAGAGCCACTGGGCATCCCGCAGGGGAAACCATCTGTCCGCCTCCGTCCGTCCATCTGTCTCTGTCCACAGGGACGTGCAGAGCCGCCGGCCAGGCAGCTGGGCCCGGCAGCCTCCCTCTGGAGCCGGCATCCATCTCGGTTTGGAGCCATGGCACCCTGGGGACCTTTGCAAATGGCGTTGGCACTTGGGACGGGGCCTCGAGGGACCCACAGGCTGGCTCCGGGAGACAAATGTTTCTGTGATTGAAGGGTGGGCACCTCCAGCCCCCCGGCTTCCTCTCGCGGGGGAGGGGGAGGGCTCGGCACCTCCGGCTGCAGCTGCTGTCCCAGTGTCCCAAGGAATAGCGGGATGGGGCCCCGCAGGCCCGGGCGGCATTCTGGGAAGACGGGTCAAGATGGCAGAGCCAGTCCAAGGGGAGGGAGGCCCAGCATCGCCCCGGGTCCATCTGTGCAGCGTCCGGGTGCCGCCATCCTCGCCGCGCGGCCTCCTGCTCCTGCCCACGCTCCCGCCCTCCAGCGCCCGCATCTAGCTGGATGCGCCATTCAGGGGTTTCCCATGAGACACTGGGTGGGCAGCCCGCTGTCCCGCCCAACATGGTGGCCGCCAGCATGGGCGCAGGTGAGGAGGGCCAGGCAGGAGGGGGGCGGCCTCGGTCGCAAAGCCTTCTCACCCAGGGGTGACTCTGCCTGATGCCCAGCGGACACCGGGCAGGGAGCATCTGGGTCGCCAGGCACGCGGCCGGCTGTCTTCCTTCCCTCCCGAGGAGGCTGCCCTGCGTCCGCGTGCCCGCCTCAGGGTGCCCACGGTGTGGACAGGGTTGGGAGTCTGCAGTCCTGAGTGGGCTCCAGGCTAGCCCAGTTTCACCACCAGCCACTTGGAGCCTCTGGCGTGTCAGAGCTGGCCTGGCTGTGGCTCGCCAAGGGCTTTGTGACGTCATGGGCCTTGGGGAAGGAAAGGGACTGGGCCAGGCTTCACCCTCGACAGGACTCTGACTGGGACTCTACCACTAAGTGGACCGCTGGCCACTGGGTGGTCCATGCTTCCCCCTCAGACCCTGGTGACCGCGGGGCGGGCCCAGGTGAAAACTGTCCAGCAGACATCCTCGCAACAAGACTGGCCGCGAGACCGACTCGTGCCCATGAAGCCACAAGTAGAAAAACCAAGACACGCAGGCTGCTAAGCTGATCCCGGGGGCAGCACCTAAGAGGTCACAAACGGCTGCGTGCGCAACCCCATGAAATAGCAGAACAGGGACTGGAATGGAGGCAGGGGCGGCGTGGAGCCGGCTCGGGGCCAGGGGCTGGTGCGCTACTTACAGGGAACTTCATCTCAGCAGAGATGAACTTGTTTCCAAACCGACTCTCAGAGATGCCTGCTCAGACCTGCAAATTGTACGGTATGAGGATTACATCTCACCAGTGTGCGTTTAAAAAGCTCAGACCCATCTGAAAGTCATGTCGCTCTTGTTCCCTCTTTTTCTTTCCTCTGAGCCGGAAGACAGATGTGAAGGCTGGCATGCTGGTAACCCACATGACAATGAAGCCAATGCTAAGGCTGAGGATCCTGGGCCAAATGACCCGGAAGTGAAAGTGTCAGCGTCACTTTCCTGTCCTCACTGTTGCCCTCTCTGCTGCTTCTCTTCTTCTCTTTGATTCCATCTCAGTCCCTCCACTAATGATGAAAATCAAGAGTAGGCATGGAAGACGGTCGAGAGAAGTGGCTTGGACCGGCTGCAGACAGAGCCTGGGGAAGAACAAGAGGGTGGTCTCATGGCTGCTCACTGTGGTCTTGGGCATCTGCTTATTTGTAGTCAGAAGAGGCTGTAGCAAGGGTGTGCTCATCAGTCATGGCAGTGTTCTTATGTAAATGAAGGACTGAGTTTGCACCAATCCTGGCACAGTCCTTCAATGACATGCAGTCCCTATGTAAATGAAGGACTGAATTTGCACCAATCCCGGCACAGCTTTCGCTGGCAGTGTCCTCATGCAAATGAAGGACTGAGTTTGCACCAGTCTTGGCACAGTCCTTCACCAGTGATGGCAGCCCTCATGCAAATGAAGAACTGTGCTTATACAGGTCTTCTCTTGGGCCACAGAGAAATTCTGGCCTGGGTGGAAATGGCTGCATTTCCTCCAAGGGGTGTGGCAGCCAAAAGCCCAGTGTGAGCTGTTCGCTGGGGCCGTCTCTTCAGGAGCCAGGGTTGTGCTTTGGTTCAGAGAGGCCAGTGCTGGCACGAGGGAGTCCAGCTGCGGCTGCCTGTCCTGTGCTAGACGCAGCCAGGGCCCAGGGGCGGGTCTAACGCCTGTCAATCAGGGAGTCGAGTTTCTCCAGCACATGCAAAGGAAAAATAAACTTCCCAAAGGCACTGAAGCACAGTCTTATCAATAACATGCGTTAACAGTGTTAAACAGTGTGCCAGCCGTGCTTGACTCCTGCCCAGGGTCCCGGGAGAGCCTGGGCCTCTCATGTCTGGGAACATGGGTGGGCACAGGGACCTCCCCGTGGATCCCGCTGCCCAGGCGTGGCCCGGCTGTCTGAGGGGCCTCACCCCCTGGGCATGGGTCTCACGGGAAACAGCAGCGAGTGGCATTTGGCACCAGGCAGACTCCTGCTCTCTCCCTCTGAGAGCATCAGCATTACCTCCGCATTCCGAGCACTTGAACGTTCTTCTCCCGAGGGAACCGCCTGCCAAGGTCACCCGTGCTGGTGACGTCTGTGGAGCCAGGCCTCACTGTGGCCTGGCCCCGGGCTGGGGCTCCCCAGTTCTCACACACCCTGATCTCCTGTGGTTTTGAACAAAATACGGAGGGCATCTTGCAATAGAGGTTAGAAGATCTCAATGAAAAGGGGCATTTTCCTTCTGCTCTTCGCCCTTCTGACATGTTTCTCCAAAGACTCAAGTCATCATCCTTACTCAGAGTGTGTGAGGCACAGAGCAGGCCCGGTGTGCGCCTTAGGGGAGCCCCAAACCCCAGGTCCACAATGCATGGCACCCCTCACATGCTCCTGAGCACCAGTGCCAGAGCCTGGGGCCCCAGTGCTTCTCCATGGTGCTCCAGCCCTCCCTACACCCTCCCCTTCCACCTCCCCCATCCAGCCTCTATCTGCTGCCACCAGCCTTCCTCTTACTGGAAGGTTGAGTCCCCTGAAGGAGCAGCACCGAATGCAAAAGCGGGGCTGAAGCTGTCAGTGCGTAAGTGCTAGCACTTTTAATTAAGGCCTCCGATCACCTCCGCTCTCAGCTGATGACCTAAGGCCCACAACTTGCTCATCAGGACACCCTCATCTCAACCACACCACGAGGAGCTTTCTGGAAAATACCCAGTCACGCCTTGGTGTTTCCTCCCTTGGGTCTGCTCCTCCAAGGCTGGGTTGCAGCCGTCCAGGGAGTGGCAGCTTTCCCCTAGGGGCGGAAGGTGGGAGCCACACGGGATGGCAGGGGAGGGGTGGGCACCGAGCCGGGGTCCGGCAACCTTACCCTGTGCTCCGCTTCTCACACAGCCCACCCTCGTGCCAGCTCCCAGATGGAACCTGCCGAGAGCAACACAGGCTGCAAGCGGTCAGTGATGGGGACGGAAGGATAGACAGACAGACAGATAGATAGACAGATGATTGATAGACATAGATGGATAGATGGGTGGGTGTTAGATTAATAGATAGACGGGCAGTAGGTAGACAGCTGATAGATGGATGGGAGGGAGGTAGAATGGAGGTACAGATGAATGGATGGATGAGTGGAAGATGGATAGATAGGTGGTAGGTAGAGAGGTGGTGGAGGGGCAGTAGATAGATGGCGGATGGATGGATGGATGGATGGATGGATGGATGGATGGATGGATGGATGGATGGATGGATGGATGGATGGGTGGATGGATGGATGGATGGATGGATGGATGGATGGATGGGTGGATGGATGGGTGGGTGGGTGGATGGATGGATGGATGGGTGGATGGATGGATGGATGGGTGGATGGATGGATGGATGGATGGATGGATGGATGGATGGATGGATGGATGGATGGATGGGTGGGTGGATGGGTGGATGGATGGGTGGGTGGATGGATGGGTGGGTGGGTAGATGGCTGGGCAGGGAAGTGCACAGGTAGATAAGGATAGAGAAGCAGAGGAGACGGAGTCATTTGGACAGGTGGATGGTGGAGGTGAAGTGACCTCTGACCCCCATGCGCCCCCGTGCCCGGCACTGCCACTGCTGTGCACACTCAGGGTTCCTTGCTGTTTCCCGGACACAGCGCCCCAGTGGGCGCCCTGGGAACCAATGATCTCAGTAACGGGCTGAGCAGAAAAGCCCACTGCCAGGAAGTCCTTACACCTGCTGCCCTGTGGAGAGTCAGGCATGAGCGGGGTGGGGCCAGACAACCGTGGGAACGGCGGTGGCAGGCTGTCCTGGGCCTCCACCTCTCCTGCCAGAGGAGGACTCCATGGCTCACCCCAGAACTCGAGAGGAGGCAGCAAGCAGGTCACTTCAGAGGCCTTGGTCAAGAGCAGGCACCTGCCAGCCCTGACTGTATGTGAGCCAGGCCAGGGGTGGAGAGGAAGCTTCTAGAAGGTAGCGGGCAGCAGGTAACTGAGGAAAAGTCAGCGTAAGAACGAAGATTGTTGTGAATGAGGGACAGAAGAGCCAGGTGCCAGGAGCGAGGAGAGAGTGAATTGTACGTTGTGCTTAGGACAAAGGACTCCGCGTTTGCTGGGCACACCCCCAGGCCTCGCCTGGCACCCGTGACTGGTCAGAAAGCCAGGCCCCAGCACGCAGCCCATCCCCCGTTCTAGCTCCACGGAGGCTGCAAACACTGAGGGGCCGTGGTCCCTCGCGGATGTGGCCAAAGTGTGGTCAGGCCGATGTCAAGGCAGGCCCCATGTCAGACCTAGCCCCCGGCGGGCAATCTGGGCTGGTACAGCCACTCCTACAGCGCCTATTTTGAGAAATGGGGCATCAAAAATAGAAAGGCCCTGATTCCTGAGCCTGAGTCGCTTATCTAGAGCTGAGCAATCAGCCAAGACAGTCACTCCGGACCCGGGCGCCTCCACCGGCATCTTGTTTCGAGTGCTTCAGACTGTTCGAGGGGATAAATGAACTGAACCATCTTTCCCTGGAGAACCAAACTTGCCAGCAGGCTCGGGTCAGAAGAGACCAGCGGATGGACAAAAGGACAGTTCTGCTTGCTGTCTCTCCTGCTGTTGCTTTGTTGCTGTTCATCGTGGGGCTTGAACTCAGGTCCTGGGGGGCTATCCCTTTTGCTTGCACTCTACTACTTTGAGCCACAGCTCTACTTCTAGTTTCTAAGTGGCTAATTGGAGAGAAGAGTCTCATGGGACCTTTTCTGCCCAGGCTGGCTTTGAACCGCGATCATCTGATCTCCGCCTCCTGAGTAGCTAGGATGACAGTGTGAGCCTCCGCTTACTCTGGTGCTTGTGGAGCGGAGGGAGCCCTGTGTCCTGGCCTCACACGGAAGTCCACACATTGTCGGCAGGAACGTGAAGGCATTCGGGGGATTCTGGTAGAAACAAGTGAAATTCAATGTTTCTGCAAGTGCTTGGTCAATAAATGCCCCAAGGCAAGACAGAGCCTCTCTCAACACAAGCAATAAATGTCTAACGCTCTGAACACCTGCCAGGCTTGTGATTTGGGGTGTTTGTTTCCCCTGGCTGCAGACATTTCTGGGGAAGATTTGATTTGTCTGAAACTAAACAACACAGAGTCAGCACTGGCCAAAACAAAGACATTTGTCAAGATGTAAAAGCCTCCTCTTCCTCTCCTGTGTCCCCCAATTCCTAAGAGCCCCGTAGGGTAGAAGTTGGCTCTGAAGTACACAGGCTATGGCCCCCCAAAAGGTTGTCTGCCTGTCTTTGTGAAATGTTTACCCGTTAATGGTGTTGGGTGAAGACTTGTAATAGATGGCACTTGGGCTTTCGACACTAATTCTGGGAGTGAAGGGTTGGGAAACTATCTGCCATGGCGGGGAAAGCGATCAAGAAGTCAACCTAAAGGCAAAGCTTGAGCCAGGCATAGCAGCTCATGCTTGTCATCCTGGCTACTAGGGAGACAGGTATTGGGAGGATTGTGGTTAGAGGCCATTCTAAAACCCCTCCCCCACCCCCTCTCCCCAAAAAAAGCCCAAACACAGTTCATGGGCTCCATCTCCACAGAACAAGCTGAGCATGGCACTACAAGCCTGCTATTCCAGCCACGTGGGAGCAAATAAGTGGATTGCTATGTAGATGGGAAAAAGCAAAATTCACCAGAGCAAATAGCTGTGGGGTGTCTCAAGCCTTGAGTGACAGAACTAGAGGAGGTCACAAGGCTCTGAGTTCAAGCCCCGGCATCGGCACCGTTATTGCATTCCATGTGTGTCACGTAAAGATGGAGCTACATAGCTAGAGGGTAGGGAGGGGAGGAGTAATAACAGAGGAGCAGGACCTGACTTTTGGATGTACCACTTCCTAATGATAAAAAAAACACCAGAGAAAAAAAGGGCTAGAGGATTGGCTTAAGTGGTAGAGCATCCACTTTGGAAGCAGGAAGCCCTGAGTTCGACCCCTGGTACAGCCAAAAAACGGAGGTGGAGGTGGAACCAGCTGGACACAGGGAGGTAGCCAAGCCCGGCCTCTGTGGTAAGAGGGACAGAGGGTGGCAGGGGCAGGCATGGATGGGGGACATCCCACGGAGAAGGAGGGATGGAAGGGAGGAGGTGGGCAGCGTGCGGCTTGAGACGCTGTCAGGAGAGCGCACACAGAAAGCATGCTGTGCATGAAAGGGGCAGAGCGCATTTATCCATGCCAGAGCTGACTTTCCTCTGGGTAAAGATGTGACCAACGTGAAGGTGACGTGGCTGGACTCGTGGCTGGACTCATGGCTGGGGTCGTGGCTGGGGTCGTGGCCGGACTCGTGGCTGGACTCATGGCTGGGGTCGTGGCTGGGGTCGTGGCCGGACTCGTGGCTGGAGTCGTGGCTCATGGCAGGAACCATGGCTGGAGTCTTGGCTAGAATCGTGGCAGGAATCGTGGCTGGAGTCATGGCTGGAGTTGTGGTGCGTGGCTGGAGTCCTGGCTGGAGTCATGGCTCATGGCAGGAATCGTGGCTGGAGTCTTGGCTAGAATCATGGCAGGAATCGTGGCAGGAATCATGGCTGGAGTCACGGCTGGAGCCATGGCTGGAGTCATGGCTCATGGCAGGAATCGTGGCTGGAGTCTTGGCTAGAATCGTGGCAGGAATCGTGGCTGGAGTTATGGCTGGAGTCATGACAGGAATCGTGGCTGGGGTCATGGCTTATGGCAGGAATCGTGGCTGGAGTCGGGCCAGAACCATGTCAGGACTCGTGGCAGGAATCATGGCTGTAGTCATGGCTGGAATCGTGGCTGGAGGCTTGGCTAGAATCGTGGCAGGAATCATGGCTGGAGTTGTGGCTGGAGTCATTCATGGCAGGAATCGTGGCTGGAGTCTTGGCTAGAATCATGGCAGGAATCGTGGCTGGAGTCCTGGCTGGAGTCGTTCATGGCAGGAATCGTGGCTGGAGTCTTGGCTAGAATCATGGCAGGAATCGTGGCTGGAGTCTTGGCTGGAGCCATGGTTGGAGGGTCTGTACCCTGAATGTGCACCTTCCACCCCCAGCACACAGACCTGGCTCTCAGGCCTAGGGAGTAAAGCTCCAACTAAAGCAAGTGACAGGGAGGGCTGGGGTGGGCTGGAGGGACAGCCAGGCGGTAACGATGGGCTGGGCCCAGGGAGAGCTGCAGAGAGGCCGGGGGAGAGGGGGCGGCTTAGCCCAGGGGTGGACACCACAAGACTAAGAAGGGTTTTGTTTTTGGTTTAAAATAAAGGCAAGTATCAATTCCAGGAGATCAGAGAGTTGTATAGTGGCCATAAACATGCTTGGCTCAAATGTGAAGGGAGCTGGGCGCCGGTGGCTCACCCTGTCATCCTAGCGACTCAGGAGGCTGAGATCTGAGGATTAGGGCTCAAACCCAGCCGGGCAGGAAAGTCTGTGAGACTCTTATCTCCAATGAGCCACCAGAAAACCAGAAGTCGTGTTGTGGCTCAGCAGTAGAGCACTTGCCTTGAGCTGATGAGTGTAGGGACAGGGCCTAAGCTCAGAGTTCAAGCCCCATGACCCACAAAACAAAACAAAACAAAAAACGTGAAGGGCGATCCCCCTAGCTGTAAGAACACAAGGACCGAGGAAGGGTGAGTGCAAAGTCTTGGTAGCCACAGCTTTGAGGGGCTGAGGGAGGAGACAGTGACTCAGGTGCATATCACCACCTGCAGATGCCACCTGGAACTGGTGAATCGAGAAACCACAGGAAAAGCAATCCATCGCTGAAAACGTAGATGAGGTGAATGCTAAGAGGTATCGAAGAGTTAAAGAATCGGGTGGAGAGGGGACTGCTATTCATCCTGATGAGCCCTTTGCACTGTTTCTCACACATGTGCACACATATGCACATAGCACACACAAACACGCACACACATGAACACACGTGTGCACACATGTGCACACCACACATACATGTTCTACTGGGCTTTCCTTTGGGAAAGGGGCCAGGTATAGTGACTCACGCCTGCAATTCAGCTACTGAGGAAGCAGAGATGGGAAAAACCGCAGTTCAACACAGCTCAGGCAAAAAGTAAGCAAGACCTCTATCTCAACCAACAAGCTGGGTGTGGTAGGGTAGCTCTGTCATCAGTAGGGAGATCTTGATCAAGGCCAGCCCAGGCAAAATGAGAGGCCCCATTGAAAAAAATATACAAAGCAGGGGCTGGGAAGGTGGCTCAGTGGCAGAATGCTTGCTTTGCATGCATGAGGCCCTGGGTTCGATTCCTCAGCACCGCATAAGCCGAAAAAGCCAGAAGTGGCGCTGCGGCTCAAGTAGTAGAGCGGTAGCCTAGAGCTGAAAAGCTGAGGGACAGCGCCCAGGCCCAGAGTTCAGGCCCCACAATTGACCGAAAAAAAAAAAAAAAAAGAAAAGAAAAAATATACAAAGCACAAAGGGCTGGAGGTGAGGCTCAGATGGTAGAGCACCTGCCTAGCGAGCTTGAGGCCCTAGTTCAAACCCCAGTTTAAAGAGAGAGAAAGAAAAAAAAAAAGACAAAGAGCAAGGCTGTGTCTCCACAAGGCAGTTTGTGGACAGGAAGGGAACGGCCTGACCCAGAACGTGAGGCACGTGCAGGGCGCTGTCCCTCACTGTTATACATGCAGTTTAAAGCCCGCCTCTGTCTTTTGGGCTTTTAGGGAACCCGCAAGGCCTTGGGCCTGGGAGCTTCAGGAGCCCTGGGCTTGGCCTCCTGCTTTTGTTCCTGTGTGACATCTCTGGGTCTGTGCTGGCTGTGGTGTGTGTGTGTGTGTGTGTGTGTGTGTGCACACACGGGCGCGCGCACATACATGAGCAGGTGTCACATAGATGTGCATCTCGCATAGTTCAGTTGTGTGAGCACCTCTGGTGTCAGCCCCATCCTGAAGCTCCGGGCAGGAGGGAGTTTCCCACAATCCCTCTCGCACCCCCTTTGCTACCCAGCTGTTGTCTGAGTTCAGTCCAACCTCGGCTCTCTTTTTGCTTCCAAGGGCAGCACCCACAGCAGCCCAGCAGCTCTGCAGTCCAGAAAGAGCACTGTACCCTGAGCAGGGCAGCATGCGATACCCAGGGACCCCGGATGCTGGGCACTGCACCCTGAGCAGGGCAGCATGCGATGTGCCAGGGACCCCGGATGCTGGGCACTGCATCCTGAGCAGGGCAGCATGCGATGCGCCAGGGACCCCGGATGCTGGGCACTGCACCCTGAGCAGGGCAGCATGCGATGTGCCAGGGACCCCGGATGCTGGGCACTGCATCCTGAGCAGGGCAGCATGCGATGCGCCAGGGACCCCGGATGCTGGGCACTGGGCTGGAAGAGCCGGCCATCCTCCCACTGGTCCTTCCTGCTCTCTCCCCTTCTCTCTCCCTCCTCACTCTCTCTGCTGCTCATTTTCTCTCGGCCTCTTTTCTTCTCTCTGAGGAAATTCCAGGTTTGACAGTTAATTCCCACATGTTACAGAGCACCACGCTTCCCCTCAGTTTTCTAACACATTTTCTCTTGGTAGTGGATGCAGCTAAAATAGCGAGGACATTAGAGGCCCATCCTGCTGCGCCTCTCAATAGCTGTGAGCCCTCGGTGCATAGTGTGGAGCCAGGGCCGGGCTGCGATAGCACTGGGCAGGGCAGGGTGGGTGTTTGGGGGTCTGGAAGGTGGTGGTAGCAGGAGGGGACTCCAGAGCAAGCCTTGAAAGTGCAGCAGCCCTAAGGGCGGCACCGGTGGCTTTGGGCTCAGAAAACACTGGCTTGGGCATCAATGCTGGTCTCTCTTGGGTTGTCAGGCAGCCTCTCCCTGCTTCTTCGGCTTCTCCAGCTTCTGCAGGCTCGAGGTGGCCTTGGGGGCTGTGACGTGACTCCAGGAGGGTCACCAAGGGCCCGAGTTGTTCCTCTGAGCCCCTGTCTGCTCAAGCTCGAGAGCATGCATTATGCAGTTGCATTCTGCACTGGCGTCTCTCCTCATCTCCTCCCTGCCCTGCCGACATCTTTTTATTATCCCCCCCTCTTCCCCCCACCCATCGCCATCACCCCAGCACCTTCCCACACACATCCTGTGTTCAGAGGGTTTGTATCGGCCAAGATAATTGAGGTTTTGCCAGAGTAACAAACACCTCACAATCCCAGTGGCCTCACACAACACGAGCTTATTTTCCAGCCTACACATCAGGCAGGGTCAGGAGCAGGACCTTTGTGCTGGGGTCCTCAGGCCCTGGGTCCTGGGCTGCTGTGCTCCAGGAAAAGGGAACTGGGTAGTGGCTTGCCATGACTCTACACAGCCGACCTCCTTCCCCCAGCACCCACTGGTAAGAGTGTGAGTGGGTTTTTCCCCACTCACTGCGAGGAGTCAGTGCAAGCCATCTGCCACGGTCCTAGAGAGAAAAACATGGACATTGGTGAACAGCACTCGGTGCTCCGGGTGCTCCCAGTACTCATCCCTTCCTGCTTCCCATGGAGCCAGCCTGGCCCTCAGCCTAGCGAACGGCTTGCACACCCCAGCTTCCACCACAGCAGGGCACAGGTGTGCATGTCCTGGACCCTGGGCAGGGTGGTCTCCTCCAGCCAGCCACCCCCTCCTGCCAGGGAAGTGTGTAAAGAAAAGCTGTTTATTCAGCTCACGGTTCTGGAGGACAGGAAGGCCAAGGGAACTGGCCAAGGTTGGGGAAAAATGGAGAGAGGGGGATCATGGGTCACTCTGGGATTGAGGAATTTATTGGGCCATTCCCTCAGAGGGGGGAAGCCTGTGGACAGGGTGGGGTCTGAGATTGGGTCAGGAGGAGGATGCTGGAGTATAGATTGTGGCCAGGGGTTTTGGGCGGCCTCCCAGGGTTCTTGTGCCAAACTCCCAGCACCAGGGACAACGAAGCAGTCATTCTCACCGCACGCAGACCCAACACTTCCTGTCTACCAGGCCCTCTCTACCACACGCAGATCCAACTTCCTGCCTACCAGGGCCTCTCCACTGCTCACAGACCCAACTTCCTGTCTACCAGGCCTCTCCACTGCTCACAGACCCAACTTCCTGTCTACCAGAACCTCTCCCCTGCTCACAGACACAACTTCCTGTCTACCAGAACCTCTCCACTGCTCACAGACACAACTTCCTGTCTACCAGAACCTCTCCACTGCTCACAGACCCAACTTCCTGTCTACCAGGGCCTCTCCACTGCTCACAGACACAACTTCCTGTCTACCAGAACCTCTCCCCTGCTCACAGACCCAACTTCCTGTCTACCAGGCCTCTCCACTGCTCACAGACCCAACTTCCTGTCTACCAGGCCTCTCCACTGCTCACAGACCCAACTTCCTGTCTACCAGGGCCTCTCCACTGCTCACAGACCCACCTTCCTGTCTAACAGGGCCTCTCCACTGCTCACAGACCCACCTTCCTGTCTAACAGGGCCTCTCCACTGCTCACAGACCCAACTTCCTGTCTACCAGGGCTTCTCCACTGCTCACAGGCCCAACTTCCTGTTTGCTAGGGCCTCTCTACCACACGCAGATCCAACTTCCTGTTTGCCAGGGCCTCTCCATTACTCACAGACCCAACTTCCTGTCTACCAGGGCCTCTCTCCTGCTCACAGACCCAACTTCCTGTCTACCAGGGCCTCTCCCCTGCTCACAGCCCAACTTCCTGTCTACTAGGGCCTCTCCACTGCTCACAGACCCAACTTCCTGTCTACTAGGGCCTCTCCACTGCTCACAGGCCCAACTTCCTGTCTACCAGGGCCTCTCCCCTGCTCACAGCCCAACTTCCTGTCTACTAGGGCCTCTCCACTGCTCACAGACCCAACTTCCTGTCTACCAGGGCCTCTCCACTGCTCACAGACCCAACTTCCTGTTTGAAACTTTCTCTCCACTGCACCACGAATGGCAGGATGAGGATGCCTTGCAGGCTTGCCCTCAGACACCAGCACCCTGCACTGAACACTGGCACCCGGAGGAGTTCGGCCATACCTCTTGCACACTGGAAAGCCTGGGAGCGCCAGCTCCACAGACCCCGAGCATGTCCACTGGCAGATAATCCTTGGAAGCCAATTTGGGAATGACCCTCTACATATTTTATGATATCTTATGAAATCAGCAGCCACCCAGAGCCCAGTGAGCAATTATAACAATTAACCTAAACACCCTGGGGCACAACCAGCCCCAGCCACTCATCCTGTAAGACAGCTCGGACGCTGGAGGGGAGAGCACGAGGCTGCCTCTCAGCTGACTCAGCTCCATGGAGGCCTCTCATCATGGCTCCCAGTCTCTCATACACAGGGTCAGAGTCCCTCACCCCCTACCCCAGCTACCCTCGGGGCTACAGGCAATGCCCGTGGCTGATGCCCGGGTCTGCCCGTCCCTGGCCACTTTTTGGAGGTCTGTGCTCTGGGTGGCACAACATGGCGAATGATCTCCCTGGGTGCCTCCTGGACAATGCAATAGAAGTCAAATGGTCTCATGTGGGGCCTAGGGTGCCAGGGCTCATGGATCAGTGTGTTTCCCTTTGGGAGGTGAAACTGTCCTGGCTGCACAGGGAATGGGGGCAAGCACAGGAGGCGTGTGTGGGTGCAGGGCTGGAGGCTCTGAGAACTACTCTTCTGAACTTGAAAATGAGCCCTAACGATCCAGGAAGGTGCCTGGGTCTCGTACCAGACTCCGGCGGTGTATTACGTGCGGACGCTTCCAATTTTGTTATTGAGATACTTTGATTCTGGAGCTCAGTCACGCAGCTGCTTTTATCTCTTCAAGCATGGCTTCATCTTAACGAGCTCTGGAGACAATGCAAGAAGCCTTCAAACCGCATCGCCAGAAACTGTACCAGCCAGGTGTGCTCCCCAAACAGACACAAGTGTGGGGGTACAGGAGGGGGAGGCCCAGAGGAGACCAAGTGTAGAGCAGCCAGATGCAGTGCGTGGATGTACAGCCTGCCCGGGCCCCTCCCTCGACCAGCCTGGCTCATGTTCAAGATCAAAAGAGCAATTTCTCAGTGCTTCTAACCCTGCCCTCTGGCGGCTAGCACCCATGCCCGCCTGTGCCCCCCAAGCCCTCATTATGCATTCTTCCCAGACAAGCATCTGATTCTTCTTCCTGCACGTCTGTCTAGACACTGCCTGGGACACATTCATCACCATTATCATCACCATCACCATCATCATCGTCACCACCATCCTCATTCATGCTCATTTGAGATTGCAGTGCAATGTGCATTTGGTCTGCATTTACCCAGCAGCCCTTCCCAGCAAGGCCGTGAAACGTCTCCAAGGGCTCACGGATCATCCGTGGAGGTTGGCTTTTTGTTCCAGAACAGTCTGCCTTCTTGGTGGAAAGGAGATTGGCCCCACAAGCACTTTATGTAGCAGTTAAGCTCAGTGTTGTTTCTCTACGCTGTGCCCACGGCTCCTCCATACAGCAGTGGCCCAGACACTGCCTGGCGGGATGCACACCCCTTAGTCTTCATCAGAGGACAGGGAGGGGGAGCTCGGAGGCTCTGTCCAGCTCACAGATGGCTGTGGAAGGACCAGAGGATGGCAAGAATTGCCTGGGCCCATGAGTGTATCAGCTGAGCTTATTCAGTTGTAAGCATAAGAAAATGGATCTGTTATGAAAGCCAAACCAAAACGTGTCAGAAAAATGAAGTGCAGTGCACAGAGAACACAGTAGCCCGGTGTGGCTACTTGTGCAATGGGTCAGGCCAGGCATCTGTGGACACTAGGTCCCACAAGCACCTGGTGGTCCAGCCAGACACCTGAACTACTAGCCCAGACACCTGTGCTGCTGGCCCCAAACCTGTGGTCAGGGCCACAGCAGCCCTTCCTGGTCCAGGAAGGGCTGGTCCTTCCGTCATGCTAGCTCACAGTTCAGTGAAGATATCTAATGCTTCTCAGAGAGTCAGGAAAGGGAGTGGTTGGGGCTGGGAAGGTGGCTCAATGGTAGAGTGCTTGCCTCGCATGCATGAGACCCTGGGTTCGATTTCTCAGCACCACATAAACAGAAAAGGCTGGAAGTGGTGCTGTGGCTCAAGTGGTAGAGCGCTAGCCTTGAGCTGAAGAGCTGAGGGACAGCGCCCAGGCCCAGAGTTCAGGCCCCACTACTGACCAAAAAAAAAAAAAAGAAAGTGAGTGGCAGAGAAAAATCACGAACATCCTTTGTGCCCACATAATACATTACTGGGGGGCAGGGGCACTGAGGTAAACCCACAGTGGTCCCAGTTGGAAGATCCTGTTTTTCCCTCTGTCCCCACTACCTCAGAGGGAGTTTTCATGTTCTAGGATTCTTCCCTCCCTGTGTCCCCAGCACTGCCACAGAACTAGAACTCAAATTGCAGGGTACCTGGCCAGGTGACACTGCCTGCGGGTGAATTAATGAGCTACAAGGTGGCATCGCCCACCAGGACAGGATCCTAAGCCTTCTAGAGAAGGTTCTCATGTAACAGCTCGTGGTCCCTGAAAATCGATGCGCAGATAAACACGCAAGTGCCATATGTGTCCCAGCCTGCCCCAACTGTCCTGGGTTACACCTGCTGCCCAGTGCAATCCTGTGTGTGTGTGTGTGTGTGTGTGTGTGTGTGTGTGTGTGCGCACGCGCGTGCGTGCGTGCTTGTGTACGTGCATGTGTGTGTGTGCGTACGTGCGCACGTGCATATACTTGCACTGGAGCTTGAATTCTTAGCTTTTTCACTCAAGGCTGGAGCCACAGCTCCATGTTTGGCTTTTTGCTGGTTACTTGGAGATAAGAGTTTCATAGACGTTTCTGCTCTGCCTAGCTTTGAACTGCGATCTTCGGTGCTCAGTCTCCTGGGTAGCTAAGGTACAGGCATGGGCCGCTGGAACTGGCTCATTTTTATTTTTCTATGTGAGGCGCTGGGGCTGGAACCCAGGCCTCTGTGTGTGCTTTGGTAGGGGCTGTACAGCTGGTGCACACAGATCTCCCTGGAGAAATTCTGATAGTGCCGCCTGCTCCTCAGAGCTGGGTCAGCAATGGTCCCTGCAGGGGAGAGCGAGCCTCTGTCACTGGGGTGCCATCACGCCAGGGTGCCTGGATGTGGCCTTGCTGGTCATTCCCTGTCCCACTTGTACCGCCCGTGTTTCTTCTATTTTTCTGGAAATGAGTAGAGACGAAGCCAAAGGCTGTCTTGGGCTCTGGCCCCCAGCCCGCCTCCCCTCCCGCCCCCCCCCCCCAGCCTTCCTGTAACCCAGCCAGGGGGATTTCTCTGCGGGGTCCAGTGCACAGCAACCCTTCCAGTCCAGTGCACTTGGTGAGAGACCAGGCTGCAGCTAGATCTTTAGCGTGGCCGGCGGCCATGCTTTCCCAGAGCCGGATTCCTTGGGGTTGGCAGCTGCAGAGCCACAACTTTCTGGGGAGACTTCCCAGTTCCAGGTTCTGCCGAGGGGCTGGAGCACGGGGACGGCAGGGTTTCAAACCTCCCTCCTGAGGCCTGGGGTTTGCAGTGGAGCAGATGGACAGACATCTTCCCCCTCCCTCCCCCCTCCTCTCCTCCCCTCCGCCATCCTGCGGTGGGGACGTGGTGCTGCACTTGTTCCTACCATGGCCTAGGCCACTGCTGGTTGTCAACGTGTCTCGCATACACCAGACAGGGGAGGGGCCGGCCGGTGGTGGCCTTGCGGGGTGAGCCCCTTTGGGACCCGCCTGTGGTTCCCTTTCCAGCAGTGACGGGCGGGGAGGGTGACGGGGCCCTGGCGGAGCCTGGGGGGGGGGGCGGGGAGGGCCGAGTGGCTCAGGGGGCCTGGCTGAGCCTGGAGACCACTGTCCCTGGCACAAAGTCTGTCCATTCTGCGGAGGGGACTTTCAGCAAACACCAGAGCCCAGTGACTCTCCCAAATGGGGAAAAGAGGAAGATATGTCAGGGCGAGATGGCCAGGTGGGCAGAGCTGTGTCAGGGCTCCTGTGGACCTGTGGTTCCCGTCATCCTCTGGGATGGCGACCTGGTGAATTAGCCTTCTACCCTCCAACCCCTCCCCGTGGCTTCCTGAGGCGCAGAAGGCAGAAAGAAACTACATTTCCCAGGTGCCATTGCGGTAAGGCTCTCATGCAAATCAGGCCCTGGGTGCAGGCAGGTTTCCCTCTGCTGTGCTTGTATCCCCATCCCTGGGGTACCATGATGCCAGAGGTCGGGCCCCAGCCTCATAGGCATGAAAGGAGGCTCTACAGGGCACCGCAGCACAGCATCAGGGAACATTCCAGAAGAAGGTGGCACTTCCTATTCCTTCAGGTTATGGCCAATCCAGGACGGGGTGGGGGGGGGTGTTCACCCCCGTGGACCATCCCCGTCTTACAACCTCAGTCTACTCTGGGGTAGACTCAGCTGAGGTCCTGTCCCCCCGCCCCCCCCCCATTAAAGGCAGAAAGGAAGAAATATTCAGACTGGGAGGGAGATCAGCCTGAAGTCTTCCTTGCTGCTGAGACCACTCTTTTGCTTCTCGGATGAATGGATGGGGGAGGGGGCCGTGGTACAGACTAGGGAGAAGGGAAGCCACCGCGCCACCTCCCGGCGCCGCCATCTGACTCCCAAGGCATTCTGGGTCCGGAGCAGCTGGCTGGGGTCCGCTCTCCAGCCCTCCCAGCAGCTCCCGCATCTGCTGACCTGCGAGCTATGTCACCACTGTCTTCCATTGCTGCTGGCATCCCGATCCCTGTCGTGGACGCATGCGCCGTGCCCACGTGCCCAGCGCTTCCCAGAGTGGCACCCGCCTCGCCCTTGGAAACCTCTGGCAAAATGCAGGGTTTGTCCAGGGCACGTCTGGACACCAAATGGAGCTTGAAGGAAGAGATTAGAGGACTTGGGGAACCGCAGGCCTCCGGTTTTCCATCTCCTCTCAGCCACGGTTTCATGACGCCCCCTTCAAGATCAAGCGCCACACTTCAACCCTCGGTGCAGACTCAGCCTAGAGAGGCACGAGATAGGCCCCGTGGCGGTGGTCACATCTGTGGGCTCCACCATCAACACCCGCGGTGCCCATCCGGCCTGGCCTCTGCCCAAGCCCTGCAGGGCTGTGAGCTTGGAAAGCGCGGGCAGGCTTCCGGTTTGGGGGTGAGGAGCAGGGGAGGGTATGATGGCCAGAGCCTGCCTGGTCCCCCAGGGCATGGGCAGGGGAGAGGTGGCTCCCGTGGAGGGCAGCAGCCACAGCCTCAGTCAGCAGCTCCACAGGCCCCAGTGCTGGAGCCTCAGCAGATCTCTGTCGCCACAGGATGTCTAGCAAGGCTGGAAAGCGAAGCAAGAGGTGCCCCAGTGATCACCCTGTCCACCCTCCCCCCCCAGCTTAGACTCTTATGAGTTCCTCATCTGCACTACAAGCCAATCACCAATCGAAACACCCGAAAACAGAGAAACAGATTCATCCGCTCTGAGCACCTGTTGATTCCCGGTCAGCCCCAAGCACCAGGGGCTGAGAGCCCTTGGCAGGGCATGCATGCCGTGCCAGACGGGCGCTAGACCGCATCTAGAGATGGCCGTTCCAGCCAGGTGACTTCTCTGGGCCCACGTGGGAGCCAGGAGCCAGGGTCGGGAGCTAGCAACATGGGACGGCCACGGGCAGACCTCGGGAGCTCAGCCAGGGCTCATCACCCGCCAGGCGGGGACTCTGCCTGCCTCCAGCCGAGCATGGCACTTCTGGGCAAGCCAGCCTCACATTCCTCCATACTGCGCTCCTCCAGGGCCGCCAGCCCCACGCAAATACCCACAACTCCCTGAGGCCTGACTTCCCCAGAAACCCACTCATCCTTGCAAAGACTTGAAGGACCTCAGCTGCCACCACCCCACCATCTTGTTTATAGATGCAGCTAGATCTCAAATTAGCATTCTCCAGATTTAAATAACAACAACAACAACAACACATTTCAGTATGAAGTAAAGCACTGGGAAATCTAAAGGCATATGGTCCTTTCAGACTCTGCTTCCTCCTCCCTGCCCCCACTTCCTGCAAACCCCTCTTCTCCCCTCCTCCCCCCCTCCCCCATCCTCCTATTCCCTCTTCCTTCCCTTCTGTTCCTCCCCCTACTCCCCCATTATCTTCCCTCCTCCTCTGCCTCCTCCACCTGGGGGCACCTGGACTGGGACCTTCATCTTGGGGGTGAGAAGGGGTGGGGGTGGGGGAAGGGCACTCAAGGCTCACCAGGGTGAGTTCATGAAGGGAGGGGGTGGGACACCCCCTGGACCTTACTGTCCCAGCCTGGTCTGACCTGGCCCTTTGGCTGCAGCCTCTTAGTGCAGGGTCTCTGGCCCCGCGTCCTCTTCAGACTGGCACCGAGTTGGCCCCTGGTCGGGGGCTCTGGTGTTCCCAGCACTCGGCGCCTTGCTGGGACCTGGGCTCCAGCCATCAGCGCTGGCAGTGGAAACCCTCCTAGGACCGAGTTCACAGACACCGAAGGCCATCGTTCAAGACTCCAGTGGATGCTGGGAAGGTGGCTCAGTGGTAGAGCGCTTGCCTTGCATGCATGAGGCCCTGGGTTCGATTCCTCAGCACCACATAAGCAGAAAAAAAAAAGCTGGAAGTGGCACTGTGGCTCAAGTGGTAGAGCACCAGCCTTGAGCTGAAGAGCTGAGGGACAGCGCCCAGGCCCAGAGTTCAGGCCCCACGACCAGACCAAAAAAAAAAAAAAGACTCCAGTGGATCAGGACGATGAACGCCCGCAGTGCGTTTGTAAACCTCACAGGGACTTCTGCGTCCCCCGCTCCACCCAGGACCACCCAGGCTCGCGGCAGGAGGAGAGGGTACAGCTGGCAGCTGCTCCCAAACAATGAGAGGAGAGGAGGCGCTGCCTGCAGGGGCTGGGGGGTCCCCAGGCCACGAGAGAGGAGAGGGCGACGCTCCAAAGTTGGGGAGAGGTTGAGGGTCAGCCAAGGGCCATCTGGGAAGCCCAGAGTGCTTGAGCCCTCCTCCGTTCTGGATTCTCCCCAGGAAGTCGAGGCGCAAAGAACAGCCCCCTGGGAGCCTTCACCGTGGGGTTCAGAGCACCCCAGACTTGGTCTGAGCAAGGAGCTAGCAAGTACAACAGGCTAGAGACTCCAAAGTGACAGAAACTCTCTGTCCACCAGCACCTTGGACAGGGCGTCAGGCTGGAGCCGGCTGAGCTGACATCAATGCTAAGCCGAGGTTTAAACCTGCTACAAGTGACAGTGTGACCGGCCAGACCTGGAAACCTATGCTGCTCTTCAGTACAAATACAGCCATGGAAGTCGGAGGTTTTTCAATGCCAGTGCCCTCACGGCTCATGCCTGTCATCCTAGCTACTCGGGAGGCTGAGATCAGAGGATCGTGGTCCAAAGCCAGCCTGCGCAGAAAAGTCTCTTATTTCCAGTTAGCCAGCAGAAAGCCAGAAGTGGGGCTGTGGCTCGAGTGGTAGAGTGCCAGCCTTGAGCACAACAGCTCAGCAGAGTTCAAGCCTCAGTATTGCTAGAAAAAGAAGTTCTTTAAAACGCTCGGGGGGCTGACTCATGGTTATGTGTGCTCTGGGTCTGAGGCCTGAGACTTCCCGGGGAACGTCTTCCTCGGGCTTTTGCCAGCCCTCCTGGCGCCCGCCCTTTGCTGCTGGGCGCACCTCTCCGGCTGTGTGTGTGGGTGAGCCTGGAGAGTTGCACAGAGAAGCTAATTACACCCACAAGTGAGTGTTGTGTCCAGAATCAATTGCCTAATTCGACAGCAGTCACCCACATCACACACTTCCAATCTGTGTGTCCTGGCTCACCGCAAAACCAATTAAACCCACTCACCTGGAGGTCAGCGCTCGGCTTCCAGCCGCCACCACGATGAGTCTGCATATCCGGCTGGCAGCTTCTCCCAGAGCATGGATGGGTGTGTGCACCCGCGCTCGAAGGGGGCAGGTGCCTTCCACAGGGCACCGGGGCCCTGGACACTGCCCAGGGAGCCAAAAGACGGTCCGGCCTGTCACGCCGGGCCCCACCTGTGCATTCACACACAGCCAGGGACCAGCGTGAGAGGTACAGTTTACGAGGCCCTGACAGGCACCGGGCCAGGCTTGAGGTGCCTGGGCAGAGGCCGTGTTCTTCCTGCAGCGACACAGCCACGGCTCAGCAGGCAGCTGTGCGTGGCCGGGGGGCGGGGGGATGCCCGCTCAGCTGGGACCTCTGCCTTCTTCCCTCGTGGCCCCTGCCTCCTCTGCACAGGTTCTGGAGGGGTGTGGCTCTCCCCAGGCCCTCCAGACATGATGCACAATGACATATGTCGTTTATATAGTCTATACTGTACGATGTAGAGAGTGGATGTAACACAGAGTGCATATGAAGTACCCAGTGTATATGGTATATACAGGACACAGTGTCAATGCTGATAGATAGCATACATGGTATAATGGCATATGCGATAAGTAGTACATAGTATCTATGGTATATGCAGTGTATATCACATGATCTATATTACACACTCTCTATAGAGTATATGTACCTATACTCATATATGCAAGTACCTATCTATGTACTATGTATGCCATATGCTTTATATGATACATAGTGTATATGGCACACATATAGTATACATAATAAATGGCATACACTATATGCTGTATATACTATATGGAATCAATATAGCATGTGCAATATGGAAACATGGTACACGTAGCACATAGAAGGTCTGAAACAGTGTATACAGCACGTAGTGTATATATATATATATATATACATAGTATAATATATATATATAGCATATAATTTAAAATAGCCTAAAATGAATTACCATCAAATTAGCATTAAGCATTCAGGTGTAAACCTAACAAAATCAATGCAGGGCCTGTATGCATACAGCTGAAAATGAGGCTGGTGATCAAGAAGGTGTGAGCGGACGGAGACTCTGGCCGTGGGTTGATGCAGTCTCCTGCGAGGCCGTGCTTGTCAGGTGCTCTACAGCCCGAGGGGGTGTATTCTGTAGATGTCAACAAATGGAACTAAACCAAACTTCATATGAAAGGAAAGGAACTTAGGGCAGCCACCAAGTCAAAGGCGGCCTTGTGCTGCTCAATGTGGGTGCGCTGAGCCTGTGTGGACAGATGGATCTAGACCCACAGGAAGGCAGACGGCACAGGCAACTTAGAGCAGAAAGGAGGGGCATCTTCAACACGGCGCCCACAGTAACCATCATGCGAAAGAAGGCAGGGACAAATCTGGAGGGAGAAGGGTCCAGGTGTGCACACGTGAGCACTGGGGGCTGGGGCTTCACGTGAGTCCTGGGGCTCACAGAACTTCTTCCAGAACATTCCAAGAGGAGATGGCTGTCATGAGTGCTCATTAGGAGTGGCTGATGAGCACGGGCGACACGGGGAGGAAGAGCTGAGATCCCAGGGCGCCGAATGCCAGGGGCACAGCAGGGGGGTGCAGGGTCCTCTCGTGGCTGGGGGCCCGGCCCGGCCCTGCTCTTGGCCAGGCAGTTTGGTCATTTCTAAAGGAGTTGAAGACCAAGGTCAGCCCGAAGCCTGCCTGGGGCTGGGGAGCCACCTAGCCCGTCATCACCGGGCCTGGCGGCCACCCAGAGATCCCTCAAGAGGCAGATGGTGAGCGGTGGTCGTGAACCACACAAGCAGGATGCTCTCCAGCCAGTGGGAAAAAGAGCAGGTTTCCAAGACTGAATCTTGAACGCATAGTGTTATGAGAAAATCAATGACATGAAAAGGCGAAGCGATGAAGCCTGGCCGACCCGGGGCGGGAAGGGGAGACGGGGCTGGGCTGAGGGGGAACAGCGGGACCCCAGAGGCTCTCGAGAGGTCGCAGCGGTGTGAGCGCTCCTGGCGCAAGATGAAGGTCTTCTGCTGATAAAAGCCGTACATGCTCGCTGCGAAAAGCAACTGGGAAAAATAAAGAAGAATTGAGAGGAAATGCCTGTCACGTACGGAGCAGTGGATTTTGTGTTTGAAGGAATCCTACACCCTGCACATTTTTACCTGCTCTTCTGACCCAGGATGAGGGGAGCGGGGGCGGGGGGGGATGGGCATAGCTTGACGTGTCCCACGGTCTGTGGGGTGGCGTGATCCACATGGCTCACGGCCAATGCCGTCTTGAATGGCTGGTCTCGGCTTCCTGCCCAACTGTCTGGGGTGCCAGCTGGGGAGCGGCCGGCTCCTAGGATGGGAGGGTGGCCCCCAGCCAGCCTGGCATTCCCGAGGTGGCTGCTGGGGGCCACACGGGGGGGGGGACCAAGGCAGCCTGAGGCCTGGTGAGGATGGCCGGCCCCTGCAGGGGTCTCCGCTTAATTCTAAGCCCTGTCATGCTGACAGGGGATCTTTAACCCCAAGGGCTGGACTGAGGGCTCAGGAAAGTATCTTTACCCCATTAGGAAACCCAAGGTTGAGAAACTTCTAGAACAGGCGCAAGGTCCCGCGGCAGGTCCCTGCAAATTCCTTCCTCAGGTCTGGATGCTGACCTTAAAAATCCATGGTTCTCAATGGGGGAGGGGGGATTCACCTCCCTTAGGGCCAGTCGGCAACATCTGGAGAGATCTGCCATTGCCTGGACTCCCCACGCCCCGCAACGCGCCCACATCCACCCCGGCTAAGACTTCTTGGGCTGTGAGCCTCAGGACAGCGGAGACGGAACCTGCAGCCCCCTTCTGCCAAGCAGCTCCCTCCGGAGCCCAGGGTGGAGAAGAGGACGCAGCCACTGCTACGCAGTCCACCCGATGGCTGTCCCACCGTTGTTATACTCTGCCCAGGCCAGTGCATGCAGAGGTGACGGTCTAGCCCTCCAGGACTTCCATGGGCGAAGTCCCAGGGGCCGTCCCTGGGGAAAAGGCCTTGGCAGTTGTGGCAAGTGAAGATTTGAAGATGAGCTCTTCTCTGGGTCATATGGGGGACCCCAAGTCCCCAAACCAGTGTCCTTGTAAGAGGAGAGGCCATTATGCTGATTTCCCACAGGAGAAGTGGAGGCCGTGGGACAATGGGGGCAGAGGCCAGGCAGAGTAGTTTATGCCTGAGGCCAGGCAGAGTAGTTTATGCCTGAGGCCAGGCAGAGTAGTTTACGCCTGTAGTCTTGGCTACTCTGGAGGCTGAGACAGGAGGATGGCTCCAGCCTAGGAGTGTGAAGCCAGCCTAGCCAATACAGTGAGACCGTGGTCCCTTTTGTTAGTTAATTTTCATTAAAACGATGGAAACACAGTTCCAAGTTGAGCTGGTGACAGTCCTGGGGTGAACTCTCCCCCTGGGCCCCCGACCAACGCTTGGCTTTGGGCTGCTTGCTTCCAGGGTTGAGAAGATCAGCGCGGGCTTGCTCTTAGCTACCTGAGCTGTAATTTGAAAGCAGCAGGAGGTAGACACACTGCCTTTGCCCTTTGGCTTCAGGTGTTTCCAAGGAAGCTGCCTGCAGCGCCATGAATTTGGAAACATCGCAGTGAATGTTCCACGTGAGAGCGCAGGCTCCGAGCCCGAACGGCCGGCCGGCGGCTGGCAGACAGGCGCTGGGAGCTGTCAGGGGTCCCTCGATACCCCAAGCGGGGAAGGGAAATCAATGCGCAGGACCAGCCAGCCCCGGGGTTCACAAAGATTCCTTCCAGTGGAACTCAAAGGCTCGTGTGAGGTGGTTTTCTGAATTGCTCCTCCCTGAGAACGTGACCCTGGCCTCGGAGTTGAGGAAGTGTCTTCTGGCAATTTCCCCAGCTCTGACCATGCGCTTCAGACCTCCCGCCTGGGCAGGTGCCGTCCAGTCTCCGCGCGTCCTTGTGTATACCAGGACAACATGGCTGACTAGACATCACATAGCCACAGCCTTGAGTGCTCATGCGTGCCACAGCCCCCGGCGGCCTGTTGCCCCGGGCAGACTCACAGGTGACCAGGCTGAGTGGACCCCAGGGGCACCTGGAGCAGGCACCCACTCAGCAGGACAGAGGATGCACAGAGGGCTTGTGCACACGGGCTGCGGGGCGCCCCTGGCTGGGTCTGCCCTGCTCACAAGCTGTCCACTGGGCTAGAGTCGCTTGTTAACCCCTGCACAACGCACGCAGCCGGTGCCCTCCCTCCGCACCCCTTCCGTCCAGTGAGAGCGTCTGCTGATCTTTTTCTCTAATCTTGGCTGTCTTACTTCTCCCTCGGTGTCCAAGGACCCATGCTGCAGGACCTCCAAGACCCAGGACCTCCTTCTTCCAGGGGCTTTCTGGTCACTGGGGCCCTCCGCCTCCTCCCGTGGGATGATGGTGAAGGACATTTTTGGAGGAGCTTGTTTCAACGGGTCCATCTGGGAGATGCGGTTCCCTAGCCCATTCTTAGCCACGTGTCGGTGAGAAGGCTGGCGGAGGTGGACAGGACCCAGAGGCAGAGGCGTCTGCCGGGGCCGAGCACTTCAAACCAACAGCAAAACAATGTAAACCTGTATGGTGCCCGTCACGCTAGCAATTTAAACTGGAAATTTTCCTCAGCATGAGGCTACGTTACAAATTTAACCACAAGTCACGGGGGCAGCCTACGAAACGGGAACGCTTTTACCTTTCAGGACCCTCCACGGCACAGCACCCCATGGGCTTTGCGTTTTCCTTTTGAACGGAGCCACGGAGCCACGTGCTGTAGTGGGTGCAGAGGGCAGAGCTAAGCCACGCTTCCTGCCACCCAATCTAGTTCCCAGGCCCACCCTGATTGGATCCTCTCCAGACCAATCACTGTGTGCTGAGTGGGTTTCACTTGAGAACCGTGCTTTACATTGACCAATCACATCACAGCCCACCCTGAGCTGAGCTGGCTGGGAGCAAGGCCTCTCTATTCTAGTTGGAGTTACCAAGGAATCTGATGGAAGTTAAGAAGGAGAATGGGACTGGCGAATGTCCACTCTATCTTTCTAAGGACTTGGTGCTCTTTTGGGAGTCTAACCAACCTTGAAATTAGTTGCTCATCGAATTCTCTGTTTAATATCTGTCTCCCCAGGAGGCTCTGAGCTCTATGACAGCAGGAACAGCTTGCGGGGATGGCAGGGCCACTAGCACAGCGGGGGGTGTGGGCCTCAGAAACAGGAATATTGGGCGGCACAGTCAACGGTAGAGTTTAGGACGCGCCAAGGGTTCACACACAGGTCTCCTGGCCGGCAGTCTAGTTGTTTCCTATGCTGCCTAGGCTGGTCTCTAACACAAGATCCTGCCACCTCGGCCTCGAGTGCTGGGATTAGAGTGTGGCATCGCCATGCCCAGCTCAGCCTCACAGTTTCTTTTGGATTACTCTACAGTTATGAATCAAAGTTCAAGACTGATCTAAGGAGGGTCTGGACACCCACTGTCTCCCCGCTCCCTCTGGGGAGAGAGATGTAGTGGACTGTTACTAAGGGCCTTGGTGGCACAGCACAGCCCCTAATTACGGTGCTGTTTCCCCTTCCAGAGGAGCCTGCCGTCCAGCCTCATTCTCATTCCAAACAAGCGTGCCGGCGTTCTCTGGCGACCGTGCGCGTTACCTGACTGGGCGGTGGTGGGAAGGGGCATGCGCAAGGGCCGATGGCGGCTCCCCAGCAGAGGCTTGGGGCCCTGGTAATGCCGTCTTTGTAGCAGACTGTTACCCCGGAGCTGCTGTTGAGGAAGTACCAGTGTATCAGATAAACAGCAACTAATTAAGCACTAGGATAATGCAGTTTCAGAAATTACTCATTTGCCAGCTAATGGGCCAGTGCAAAGCAGGAAGGGGGCCTTCTGGAAAAGGGTGTGCTAATGGAGGGTTGGGCAGGGGTGGAGGATGCCCTGACCCCTGGCCCGGCTTACGCAGGTACAGGGAGGTGGGAACACTCCTTCCCCCCATCCGGTGCTCTCTCTCCCCAGGGCCCTTCCTCAAGCAGCTGCTCCTCCAGGGCAGCGGCTCACAGCCCCTGTCCGCGGGCTGTGTCCTCCTGACCCCGCAGAGGAATGGCTGCGGCTGCCCAGGGCCCAGGGCCGTGAGTGCGGCAGCTTGTGGCTTTTCCGCAGCCCGTGCCGGGGTGAAACAGAAACTTAGACATGAGTTAAACATTCCCTCTTGGAATGTGTGGTCCTGGCAAAGCTTCAGACGGGCCCGGTGTGGGCTCCAGGGGGTACAGATGTGGCTTGGGACCTGGGGAACTGTTTGAAGCCTGGATCTGCGCTGGCCGGCTGGTGGCACCATGACCAGCGAGGCTCGGGGCTCAGGCCAGTGCCTCAGTGGGAACTGAGGGACATGGACGCCCCTACAGGCACAAGAGGGCACTCACTACCCGAGGGCATCCACGTCCAGGCGCTGCACCTCTGAAGGCTGCTGACCCCCAGCTGCTGGCTCAGCTCCTCCGACCCCCACCCAGCAGGAAGGGCGGGGTGTCTGCAGCTCCCCGGCCAATCCCAGCAAGAGCCAGGGCCCCGTCTCCACCTGTGAATGCAGGAGAACCAGAGGGGGTGCTGCTGCTTCCCTTCGGGGCAGATCCAGCCGCGGGGAGGGGGGGGGGCAGCCTCTCCTCGCTGCCCTCGGACTTCTAGGCAGCAGCACCAGCAAAAGCCTTCAACGTGAGCCTGGTGCAGCCACTGCAGGAAGAACCGACAAACCTGACACCTCTGGCCAGGCGGGGAGCAGAGAAGTAAGTGTGGCTGTTCTGGGCGCAAGGCCTGGGCTGGTTGGTGAGAGGATGGGTTACTGTTGGGCGCGGCCCTCGCCCTCGGAAGGGGTGGTGTTGAGAACGTCTCGGGGTGTTGGGGAATAAGGACATCAGCTCCGAGGAACTCAGCAAGGCAAAGTTTTCTTCCGACAGGAAGCCAAGTGGGCAAGCGCGGCACCAGCCTGCATTCCGGCCGGTCAGAACTTACATTCACACTCCTGTGTGACTGACTAATTTGGAAAGGGTTACAAGGTGAGATCCCAGCTATCAGCCAAGGCCAGGACACCTGGCCAAAGCAGGGCTCTGTCAGAAAAACAACTCCTGCTCAGCTGGTGCCTTACCACTTGACCCACACTACCAGCCCCTCGAAAAACGGTTCTTACAAGGGAAAGATTCAGATCCTGCAGTGGACACCAGTGTTGTGGGCGGCCAGCCAGGGCCTCTGTGGAGCAAGTCTTTACTGAGGCCCTGTTGGTGTGTGACCACCGAAGCTGTCATGTTTTAAAACACGCATTTGAGGTTGGTACGGTGGTGCATGTCTGTAATCTCAGCTACTCAGGAGGTTGATTGAGGCCAGCCCAACCAAAAGTTCACAAAACCCCATCTTAACCAATAAACTCGGCATCCAATAAACACCTGGTATCCCAGCTGTGTGGGAGACACAAGTAGGAGGCTCTTACCTGAAAAATAAACAGAGGGGCTGTGTGGCTCAAATGATCAGGATCTGAGTTCAAACCTACCACACCCAAACACGCATTCACCTCCCAAGCAGAATGGTCCCTGCAGATCAGAGACCCCCAACTCCACCCCCCCCTCCACCAACCCCTTTGCCACTGTTTGTCTTTTGCCAGCACCAAGGCTTGAACTCAGGGTCTCGCACTTGCTCAGCCTGCTTGCTTAGCGGGCACTCTGCCATGTGAGCCACGTCTCCAGCCTGGCTTTTTGCTAGTTCCTTGGAGATTTTGTCTAGTGAACTTTCCTGTCCAAGCGGTCCTCAGGCCGCAATCCTCCGCATCCCAGCCTCCTGATCTGTTAGGAGAAGGGTGTGTGCCACGGGCGCCTGGCTCCGGCCGTTTCTGGCAAAGCCAGGTCTTTTCCCCCATGTCGGTTCATAAGGCTTCAGGAAAATTTGCGTTATGTAACTGCTACCTCGTTCTTGCTTCCAGAAGAATCGCAGGCAGAGGTAGAGGCTATTAAACTGCCTCCTTGGGCTGCACCTAGGAGCCAGCCCCGTTCTGTCTGGATGGTGGGGGGGGGGCCTGAGACCTCCCTTCCGCTCTGCCTGGCTTCCTGCCCCTCTCCTCTCACGGAGAACCCCCTCCTCACCATTCTCTCCCCTGCCTCTGGCAGCCGTTCAAGCCGGGGCTCAGCTGTGCCCTGTGTTTGTCAGTGTGCAGTCTCCCCGTTCCACCAGGGCCCCTGGGGTCTGGGGCTGCCCCTTCCCCACCCCTCCCCCCAAACCAGCTGCCTCCCCCCTCCCCCCTCCCCTCACCCCAAACCAGCTGCCTCCCCCCTCACCCCTCCCCTCACCCCAAACCAGCTGCCTCCCCCATCCCTTCCCCCCCCCCCCCCCGAGAAAGTGCCAGGACATAGCTGAACCTGGCGGCATTTCCCGGCCGCCTGCCTGCCCTCTGCCCTCCTGGGGCTGGCTGGTGACCCCCACAGGGTCCTCCCTGGTGACAGCTAAGGTCCAGCAGGGGGGGGCCCTCATGTCACTGCCCCCTGGGCACTGCACACGCTGACCAGATCTGCTTTTTGCTGGTCAGTTGGAAATGGAATCTTGTGTATGTTTTTGTCTGTGGTTGGTTTCCAACCACAATCTTCTGAACCTCAGGCTTCTGGTTAGCTGGGATTACAGGCGTGAGCCCTCAGCGCTTCCTCCTTTCTCCTCCTCCTGTGTGTGTGTGTGTGTGTGTATGTGAGTGTGTGTGTGTGTGTGTGTGTGTACGCGCGCACCAGTATTGTGACTTGAACTCAGGGCCTTACATTCCCACTTATCTTTTGAACCTGGGCTGGCTTTGAACCTATAATCTTCAGATCTTAGCTTTCTAAGTAGCTAGGATTACAGGTGTGAGCCACCTGCCCGGCACAACATGCTCTTGTTGGGTAGGAAAAAAACCCCCAAAGCTCCAAGTGGATGGTGGAGCAGGTCCAGGGGGTGGGGCAGGCGGGTGGCCAGAGTGTGTTTCTGCCTTTGTCTGTGTTTGGAGTCCTGGCTTTTCCTGCTTCCATGAGAGGCTAGATTCAGTTCCCATCCTTGGACTGACTCAGTTCCCCTCCTTGGACTCAGTCCTTCCGCTGGGTTCGCGGCTGTGGCAGGCGTGCAGGTTGGCACGGAGAGCACTTCGCACAGACGCTTCCCACCTGAGCTTCCTCCCTCCTCCTCACAGCCTGGGATAACTTCCCCGGGGCAGCCATGGTGAATGACCACAGACTAGGGTAGAGACCTTGAGACAGGCATTTTCTTCTCTGTCAGTTCTGGGGGCTGAAAGTCCAGGGTTGAGGGTTGAGGAAGGGTCCTGCTTTGTCTCTTCCAGCCTCCAGGGACGCGCAGGTCCTTGGCACGCCCTGGTCCCTCTTCCCGTCACTTCTCCCGCATCTTCCCCTTCCTGTGTTTTCCTCCTCTCTTCGACGAGGATGTTTATCACAGGGTCCAAGGCCCACCCCGATCCGGAACGATCTCACCTTTCATTGCTTTGCACCTGTGAAGGCAGAGCCCCTCTGCTTCCCTCTGGAGATGGAAGCGGGGGCTCCAAGGCAGCCAGGCCCCTCCCAGCCTTGGGTGCCATTGACCTGAGCCTGGGCCTCTGAACCAGAAACAGCCCCCTTTTCCTTCTGGCCTCTGCTTTGCAGCCTCCTCCTGTGTCTCACGCTTTCCAGGGAATGTATGCCCCAAATATGGTGTAGGATCTGCCTATACTGGACACTGTTGTGTGTGCGTGCACATGCGTGCACATGCGTGCCGGCCTGGGGGTTGAAGCAGAGCCTTGCATTTGCAGGCAGGGGCCACACTGGGACCTATGGCTTTTAGTCTGGATTTGCAGCTAAGGCCTTGTGCTCCCACGGGGCGGAGCTGCATTCTCCTCCGGCACGACTGAGCTCACAGCGCAGGCCTGGGAGCCGAGGCCCTGGCCCGGGCGCCTCTGGGAAGTGGGCAGCTCGTGAGAGGCGCTGGGGGGCACGCCGGGCAGCGGGGCCTGCTGTCTCTGGGCAGCTTCAGGTTAAAGCAACCGCTGGTGGGCCCGGCTGGGAACGGTGACTCCAGGGCGGGGCACAGACAAGGCCACGGTGGAGGCTGCGGACACCGGCCGATGGCTGCACCTTGGATCTGTAAAGATCCTAGCACGGACCTGCTGGCCCAGGCGCTGGCAAGGGAGTGGGGAGCAAGCACGCCCTCCCCACCCCCAGGACAGCTGCAGGAGGGGACGGGACCTGCCAGCATGGCAGGGTGCTGGGGGTCCAGGAGGCACCGCCCCCAGGAGGCTGAGGGGTCCGGCCAGGCCATGACTGTGGGCACAGCCTCACACACACTGGGCCTGCGCAGTCTGGCTCTGAGCTGGTCCCTGAGGGGCGGTGACAGTGACACAGGCCCATCCTTCTCAGTGGGGGTGGGGCGGAAGCGATGCCGGCCCCACACACCTGTAGCCGCCCAGGTGCCCACGGGTGGGCGTGCCCGACGGTGCAGTGTAACTCACTCGAAGAGCGAATTCCAGCACAGGCCGCCACAGGGAGGAGCCCACTATAGTCAGACCCACCGGGACGAGGGCAGAGGCAGGGCCCGGGAGGCCATGGTGAATGGGGCAGAGTCTCGCTAGGGGCGGCAGTGTAGGGATCCTTCACGCCCTGCACTTGGAGTGGTGCAGATGGCAAGGTGTGTATGTCGCACACGTTTGACTGCAATTTGTTTTCACAAACGTGACCCCGAAGAAGCGTGGCGTCCTGGAGGTGCGGGATGCAGGATTTCACTGCTGAGCCGCGGGCCGACCGGAGCGGCGCGCCAGGCTTCGGGAGGGGGGCTGGCATCGCGGGCGCCCGTCAGCCCAGCCGCACAGGACAAGCGCGTCAGGAGGCGGGCGCGGGGTAGCGCACTCGTAGACCTGGGACCCGAGATGTGGGAACAGAGGCAGCTGCGTGTCTGAGACCCAGGGCCAGGGAAGGAGCCTGTCCAGCCACTGCCCTGCGTGGACGATCGCAAATTTGCCAGCTGCGTCCAGGCTGTGTGTGTGTGTGTGTGTGTGTCTCTCTCTGTGGGCCTGTAAGGATCATGGGTGGCCTTTGGCATGAGCCTCGTGGGGCCCATTCTTCTCACCTCCCTGCGCCCCCCTCCAGAAGACCGCCCTGAGCACCCTGGTTCTTCCCAGAGGGTGGGACCATCTGCCCTCCCCTCAGTGGGTCCCTGGTGCTGGCCTCGAGCATGCATTCCCTGCCAAGTGCGTAAGCAGGCCTCACGTGCATGAGCAAAGCTGCCACAGCCCCCGCCCAGGCCAGGCCCGAGGGCAGCGGGCAAAAGACCAATGCCACAGGGACAGAAAGGATTCCTTCTCGCTCAGCTGTTTCCTCAGCGTGCGCCCCCGAGGGGTTGGGCAAGGCACCCGCCCTGGTGAGCGTACAGGCTGCTGGGCCTTCCGGCCTGGCCCCTGGCCACGGTTGTGGCCACGCGTGGAGAATCCCGCACCTTGCGCGCAGCCTGGGTGGTGAGGTCGCAGAGCTGGGGAGGCCGCCCCGCTGCGGGTGGGCGTGCCGGGGCTCCGGCATTCCTGGGCAGGCTTCGGGACCCAGGGGGGGCTCCGGCATTCCTGGGCAGGCTTCGGGACCCAGGGGGGTCTTTCTCATGGCCGCCTGGGCATCTTGAACAATCCCGCCAGTGTTCTGCGTGTGTTGGATAAACAAGCTGGGTTGAGAAGGGTAAATCCCTCTTCCTTGTTCTTCCTCCACAACCGACCCGACCAGCCTGGCCTGTTCCGAACCCAGGAGGCTGGCCTCCCGGCCCCTGCCCTTCTCTTCCTGCTGGACATGATCTCAGAGAAAGCCACTGGGGCCCAGTGTGGCTCAAGCACCAATAGTCACAACACCAGGCCTGCACCAGGCACCAAATGAAACGCTGACCAGCCCCACCCCCGCCCCTGCCCCCAGAACCACCAAACAACCCCTGCAAGAGAAGTCAGCGCTGCGGGGGGAGGAGGGCACCGTGGTGGAGGAGGTGGGAGCCACGGGGCGGGGGGGGGGGGGCTGAGGAAATCTTCCAGCACGCAGGAGACCCCGTCTGGGAGAGCTCTACTTCCCTCCCCCCCCCCCCCCCCCCCCCCCCGCATCAGACTTGTCCAGGGAACAGCATTCTCTAGCAAGAGAACATCATTGGCTATGACAGGATGCTCCCGGGCGGATCCAGCGGCCCAGAACAGAAAACACGGGCTGGAGGGACGGTGGGCACACAGGAGTCCAGGGCAGGCGCCTTCTCTGGCCCCCATCCTGTCCCTGCTGCCCCCCGGGTGGCTCTTTGGGGCTCCTCTCACCATGTGCAGAGGGAGATGAGCTGGGAAGATTTCTGTTCCTGGCTGTACACTTGTCTCAGAGCATGAACCCCAAGTCCAAGCTGGACTGCAGGAGTGGCTTGCTCCAGCTGTGGAGCCAGGCGGGACCCTCTGGTCCCCAGCTCCCTGAACAAACTGGGCATCGGGCCTCAGTGCTGCGTTCCGGCTGCCAAGGCATCCTCTCCTGGCCCAGCAACCAGGACGGATACAGATCTGATCATGGACTCCGAGTCCTCTTTCCTGAGTTGTCCTCCCATTTTATCCTCCTGACCACGCTGTGGAATTGCCGCTGGAGGACAGGGCCCAGCGGGGATAATGCTATGATTACCCAGGCTCCAGCTAAATGACAAAAATGGGCGCCATTAGTGAGCCTCCAAATGGCTTTGCCAGGCGCGGCACCCACATCGAGGGGAGGCTGGAATGGGGTGGGGGTGGGGGGGTGGCAGGCTGTTTTAAGAGCTTCAGCTCCCTACCATTTTCTTGAGGATTTTCGTGGCTAAACTCCAAAGGATAAAACCTTGGCAAATGATGATAATGGTGCTGATGCGTGTACGTCCTGTGTTTTTAAATAAATCGCATCCGTGGAATTTCCTGCTGGTGTCAGGGTCACCTCAGGTCCTTCCCACACAGCTCATCTCTGACCGCTGTGTCCAGTCTTCCCCAAGGCCCGGAGCACAGTCTGGAGTCGCAGTTTTTCCTATAGCCCAGCTAGACGGCCTTCTAGACGGCTGAGAGCCTCCTAGAAGTCAGAATAGTGGGGAGGCAGCCGGGAGCAAGGCTGAATGAGTGGCTCCCGCCATGGCTCATCTCCAGGCCTCATTTCATGCTGAGCAGTTCTGGGAAAGACTGGCCCAGAGAGGCGAAGACAAGTCTGCAGCAGGCTGGGCAGTCACGATGCTCACTGTTGACATGGAGCTGACACGCGACCCGCCTGGGTGGAAAGGGCACCGTTTTCCACTCTCAGCGGCATGTTGCCCGGGCCGGAAGGTTCTCTGTGTGGGGAGCTCTCATGAACTCCTACGAGCATCTCCACCGGCTCCGAGCTGAGACAAGCAAACTTCCCCAGGGGCGCCCTCCTCCATTTTCTATTGCTGGGAGCATTACAAAGAAAAGAGGTTCAGGGGCTGGGGGCGTGTCTCAGCGGGTAGAGCCCTAGCCAGTGAGGCAAAGCATCAGGGGCCGGGTTCGAGTCCTAGTCTCGCACCTAACATAAACCCCACAAAACACAACATACTACTTGCCAGGTGCTGGTGGCTCATGCCTGTAATCCTAGCTACTCAGGAGGCTGGGATCGGAGGATTGTGGTTCAAAGCCAGACTGGGCAGGAAAGTCTATGAGACTCTGATCATCAATTAACCTCCAGAAAACCAGAGATGGAGTTGTGGTTCAAAGTGGTAGAGAGCCAGCCTTGAGCAAAAGAGCTCAGGAATAGCACCCAGGCCCTGAATTTAAACCTCATGACCAACACACACGTGCACGCACGCACACACACACAGGTTCATTTAGCTGGCACCTTTGATGGCTTAAAGTCCAAGATGGGTGCCCTGGGCTGCATCACACTTCACAGAGAAACAGAAAGGGAGGAGGCAGGAGCAGGAAGGGTGAGTGTGTGAGGTGTCTACCGATCCACTCTTGCAGGATGAGCTCACTGCACAAGGCCAACGAGAACTCTCTGAGCCTGGATCTCCATCCCCACCTCCCCCTAGGCACGTGCTCTCTCTGTCTGTCTCTGTCTGTCTGTCTCTCACACACACACAGGGTTGATCGCAGGGCTTCTACAACATGAGCCATGCCTCCAGCCTGTCTTGCTTTTATTTTTCCCAGAGCATCTCCCATTTATGCCCAAGTCAGCCTGGACCTCGATCCTCCTATTTTGGCTTGGGTGTCCTGGCTGTCTCTGGGCAGGATTTGTGCTCCAGGAGGAAGGAGCTTTCTCTCCGCACCGTTTCCACCTGCTCTCTCTGTGCTGGCTGCATCAGCTCAGCTCCTCCAGCGCCTGCCGCGCCCTCCCCCTTACCCCCGCTCATGGGCATGAGGCCCCAGCGGCACCCCCACCTTCCCCCACCCAGGAATCCGCTCCTTGCCCTGTGGCCTTGGACCAACCCCGGTGAAATGCAGGCCAGGTGTGCAGGTTCAGGAGCACGGGGCCACAACCTTCGTATTGTTTTTCTGCTGGTTTCCATTTCCTGGAGGTCATTTTGGTAAATATTACTTCCTATGAGCAGACGCACAGAGGCGTGGTGTCTTTGGCTTCCTCCCCTCGGAGTGTCCTCCGTTGGTCTCATTGTGTGCCAATGCCTAGCGTCCTGTAAACATTACTCCTTTGTGTTGGTCATGGGGTCTTCTAGTCTGTTCCATTGATCTTCCATGCAAAATTCTTTACGAAAGACTTTTCAAGTGACCTCATGCCACCACGTCCAGCCCTGAGGGCTTGCATCCAGTAAGATTTATTTTGCAAAGCTAGATATAATCCTTTTAAGTAGATACACAGGCAAAGGCAACAAAGACTTTGTTTTTCTTTATTTCGAGAAATGTGGAGATTAAAAGTTAATCTCTCATTTTAATGAGAAACAGATTAGCTCTATAACATATTAAGAATTAGTCCTGCATAGAGTGTTAAATTAGATCAGACGTCTTCTTACCCAGAGACTGGTTAACCTGCAAGTTTAATCAATGTTTTGGTCAATATGGGGGTTTTAACCAGAACCCCAGTAGTTTGGCTAGTTTGTGAATCATGAAATTGCTTCAAAATTTGGCTTCTAGAATGTGTTTCTAGAATGTTCTGACATGGGAGAAAGGTAGTTTTCACTAACGCCCCGAGTATTTTCTGGTCATCTGTATTGTGACATGGTGTTGTGTGGCGGATTGCCCATGGCTCTCGGCTCTCAGAACTATGAGGCGGGTGCTTGGGATAGTAGCATTTCCTCTCACAGCTGAGTCTCCCTGTGTTTATACATCGCACATACAGTGGTAATTCTGGAACAGCAAACACATTTTGGTCTGCACGCACTATGTGTCTCACCCGAGCTGGCAGAGTCTGGGGTACATTGCTGGTGTAACAGTCAGCTCAGGCTTGGTAACCAGCATCCCCAGCCTCAGCCTTCCATACAATCTGCAGGATGGCATGGGGGCTGTGGGCACAAATCCTCACCCATCAGCTCAGAACCAGGGCCATCCGGGTCCCATCTGCTCATGCAGGTCACGGCACCAAGGCCCATCAGGGAAGTCCAGTGGTACCGCAGGGTGGACAGCACCCCAATCCAGTCTCTCTGTAAAGAGAAATATAAACAGGATGTTGGATTCTCCTAGGTGAGCCCCAGCAAGTTTTAGAAACCCAGCCCTTGTCAGGCACCAGAACCTCACGCCTGTCATCCCAGCTACTCAGGAGGCTGAGATCGGAGGGTCAAGGCTCAAAGCCAGCCAGGCAGGGAAGCCTGTGAGACTCTTATCTCCAATGAACCACCACAAAGCTGGCAGAGGAGGTGTGGCTCACATGGTAGAGCAACTAGCTTTGCGCAAAGAAGCTCAGAGACAGACCTAGACCCTGAGTCTAAGCCCCAAGGCAAGCTCCCTCCCTCCCTCCTTCTCTCTCTCTCTCTCTCCCTCTCTCTCTCTCTCTCTCTCTCTCTCTCTCTCTCTCTCTCTCACACACACACACACACACACACACACACACACACACACACGCACAGTGGGGAGATTTCTCTCAAAGCGTAGTTTGCTTAGTTTGAAAGGACTTGGGTACAGGCTGCCATTTTGGAGTTGACCCTTGGCAAGAGGAATGAGGGACAGGAGGGACAGGAGCGGCCCGTGGGAAGGCCGCAGGTCCGGTCTCTGCTCTGGGCAGGGCTGGCTGCAAAGGCCCCGTGAGGGCTGGAGGCTGTGCATCTGCAGGCGGAGACGGCACTGACTGGACCACCCTCTGCAGTCAGTTCTTTTCTGCCCCGAGCAATGCGCCTGCCCTCCTCTCCTCCAGTCCCAGGCTTCGTGGTGCCAGCTGAGGGCTGGGAGGCAGAGGTCCTGGGGAAGGACGTTGGGCAGGAGCCATGGGATGGCCCAGCAGCCCCTCGGTGCAGCCGGCTTCTCCTGCCCCGGGATCCAAGAGAAGCTAAGCGGGGCTCCCCCCGCCCCCAGGGTGTCAGCCTTGGGCTCCCCATGGAACATGCCGGCAGCCTCTCCAGCAGGCCAGGCAAATCAGCTGGACTCTCAGAGAGCCAGTGCGTGGAAGGTGTCCGTGGTGAGTACACAGGAAACACGCAGAATTTCCACGGAGGACCTGGGGGCCGGGGTCACGTGGGAAAGGAGAGCAGCTTCCAGCGTTTGATGTGGGGAACATAAAGACAACAAATCTTTTCCTGTGGGTGAAAGCAAGCTTAGACACTCTGTGGAAATGTGTGTGTGTGGGGGGGGAGGGTGTCTGGATGGTTGGAGCACCTGTCTTTTTTTTAACCTTTCTGGGGTTTTTAGTTTGGTGCTGGCACTGGGCTTGAACTTCTGGCCTGGGCGCCGTCCCTCAGCTTTTTCTGCTCAAGGCTGGCACTTGTGCCACACCTTCACTTCTGGCACCTTGGTGATTCATTTGGGTAAGAGTCTTATGGACTCTCCTGCCCAAGCTGGCTTTCAATCGTAAGCTTCAAACCTGTCTCCTGAGTAGCTGAGATTACAGGCATGAGCCACGGTGCCTGGCTTTCATAAGAGGGTTTTTTTGTTTTGTTTTGTTCTTATTTTTTCTGGTCCTGGGGCTTGAACTCCAGGCCTGGGCACTGTCTCTGAGCTTCTTTTGCTCAAGGTTAGTGTTCTACCACTTGAGCCATAGCTTCACTTCCAGCTTTTTTTGGTAATTTATTAGGGCTAAAAGTCTCACAAACTTTTCTTGCCCAAGCTGGCTTCAAACCACGATCCTCAGCTCTCGGCCTCCTGAGTCACTAGGATTAGGGTTACAGGGGTGGGCCACGGCACGTAAGAGGCTTTTGGAAACTCCAAGGAGGTGGGAGCTGAGGACGAGGCTGAACTGGCCATCTCTAAATGGACACAATGGAACTAGGCCGCGGGCAGGATCTTGTCCTTAAAATGCCAAACCACAGGGCCGTCTGCGAGCGCTCCAGAAGGGCAGTGAACCCGAGGAGAGCCATGGCAGTGGGCAGACACACGGGCTCCTCGGAAGTGATTGTTGAGGCTGGGGTGGTGTTGGTGTCTGCGCCCTCCTGGGGGCAGGGTGGCTCTGGGAAGGCCGGCACTGGGGGCAGGAGTCTGGGGGAGGAGGGAGGCCCGAGGCGCTGGGGCTGGAGTCAGTCTGTGAGGTGAGACTGAAGCACAGCAATCAGGGACCCCAGCCCCACAGCCCCTCCCTGGAGTCTGGAAGGTTGGAATCTCAGTGCGTTCTGTTCCCCAGCCCCTCCGGTTCTTCCATCGCCTGCTAGGGCCTCTTCTGACTTAGGGATGCTCACTAGCTACAGAACGCTTCCTTTATCCATTCATCGGACGTTTTGATGCAATCTAGAGTTTAAGAAAGCGGAGAGAGGGGCGCTCGGCATCTGCGGCCTGATGCCGGCCCCAGCCACGACGGTTTAAAAGCGCACTTCTTTGAAATGTGGGACGATTATGCAAGGGGGGGGGGAGAAAAAATAAAGTAGAGCAAATATTTAACTTTGCCTTTGGTATGTTAACTCAGGGCCACACACAGCTCAGCTCTCAGGCGTGTCCTATAACCTGCGTGTGTGCGCGCGTGCGCGCGTGCGTGTGAATGTGTGTGTCTCAGGTGGGGGCGCGGATTGGGGCCGGCTCCTGTCAGCCTCCAGTGGTCTCCAGACAGCGGTGAATCCACCCCTGACCCCTGACCCCTGACCTCTGCAGATTTTGGTAGCAGGAAAATCCCTGCCTTTTCCAGAATATTGAAAACAGACCAGAGACCTCAATGACTTGCCCAGAGGCGCACAGCCCGTGCGCGCTGGATTTCCTGGTGAATTACCAGGGCGGCCGTAGGCTGGGCCCCGGCCACGGCTGGGGCTGCCGGGGCGGAGTCCGCGCGGCCCGGGCGGAGGCGCAGAGTGTGCGCGGCCGGGCGCCGTCCTCCCGCCGCGCTCCCTCCGTCCTCCCGCCGCGCTCCCTCCGTCCTCCCGCCGCGCTCCCGCCGTGCTCCCGCCGTGCTCCCCCGGCGCGGCCCCGCCTTTTCTTGGCGGGAGGGACCGGCCTGGGAGCGGACCCAGGTGATCCAGGTACAAAGTTTCCTGTGCGGCTGGCCTCAGTTTCCCCTTCCTCTTCTCCGGGCGGGCGCGTCCCCCCACCCCAGGCTCCCCCGCCCCGGGCCGCCCCGGAGCCCGCGCGCTCGGGGCGCAGCGCGGGGCGGGGCCGCGGCCTCCCCGCCCCCCACACCTGGCGGCGGCGGCGGCGGCTCCCGCGCAGGGCCGGGCCGGGCGCGGCTCCGCGCCGATCCCGCGGCCCCGGCCAGGTGCGCGCGGACGCCGGCGTCGCGGGGGCTCGGGCCCGCCCCGCACGCGCCGCGGCCGGGGCCGGGAGGGACGCGCGCCCGGCAGGTGCCCCGGGCGCAGCCCGCCGCCCTCGCCGGGCCTCCGGGCGCCTCTGCGCGAGAGCAGCGCCGACCGCCGGGTAAGCGGGCGGGCCGGGGCGGGAGGGGTCCGCGCCCTTCCGGGGTCTCCGGCCCGGGGCGCTCCGGGACGCGTGCGCCCAGCGCGGCCCGGCCTCGCGCGGCCGCGTCGCCTCGCCCGGGGGGTCGCCGCAGCTCCGGGGTCGCCTCGCCCGGGGTCGCCGCAGCCCCGGGGTCGCCGCAGCCCCGGGGTCGCCGCAGCCCCGGGGTCGCCGCAGCTCCGGGGCCCGGCCGCCGCCAGGGGGCGCGGGGCGGGGCGGGGCGGGGCGGGGGCGCGCCGGGGGCCCGCGACCTGGGCACCCGAGACCCCGCAGCGGGCGCCGGTCCGGGTCCCGCCTGGCGGCCCGGGGCGGGGCAGGGCGGCGTCCGGGCCTCGGGGGTCCCGCGGAGCCCCCTCCCGGAGTGCGCCCCGCCCCGCCCCGCGCCCGGGCTCCGCCGCCGCCGTGAATTATGCAGGAGGCGGCACCGGCGTCCGAGTTGCTCAAGTTTCCCTGGCAACTTTCGTGCGGACGCCGCCACCCGCCGCGGGCGGCCGGGCCGGAGAGAACCGGAGAACCTCGAGACCTCGCGATCCCGAGACCCGCGATCCCCGAGACCCCGAGACCCCCCAGGTCCCCGCGATCCCGAGACCCGCGATCCCCGAGACCCCGAGACCCGCGATCCCCGAGACCCCGAGACCCGCGATCCCCGAGACCCCCCGAGTCCCCCAGGTCCCCGAGACCCCCCGAGACCCGCGAGGCCCCGCGACCCCCGAGACCCCCACGATCTCCGAGACGCTGAGCGCCCCCTCCTCGGCCTCCGGGCGGCGGACAGAGCAGCAGGTGCGACCCCAGCGAGGTGGGGGGCGCGGGGCGGGGGCGCGGGGTCGGGGGAGGGGTCGGGGGCGCGGGGCGGGGGCGCGGGGCGCGGGCGCGGGGTCGGGGGAGGGGTCGGGGGGCGCGGGGCGGGGGCGCGGGGCGGGGGCGCGGGGTCGGGGGAGGGGTCGGGGGCGCGGGGCGGGGGCGCGGGGCGCGGGGTCGGGGGTCGGGGGCGGGGTCGGGGGCGCGGGGCGGGGGCGCGGGGCGCGGGCGCGGGGTCGGGGGTCGGGGGCGGGGTCGGGGGCGCGGGGCGCGGGCGCGGGGTCGGGAGTCGGGGGCGGGGGCGGGGGCGCGGGTCGGGGGCGCGGGGCGCGGGGTCGGGGGCGGGGCCGGGGGCGGGGTCGGGGGCGCGGGGCGCGGGCGCGGGGTCGGGGGTCGGGGCGGGGTCGGGGGCGCGGGGCGGGGGCGCGGGGCGCGGGCGCGGGGTCGGGGGTCGGGGGGCGGGGTCGGAGTTGGGGGCGCGGGCCTCGGGCGGGGGCCTCGCGCTGGCCGCCGGCCCCGCTGGTCTGCACGCAGACGCCGCTCCGCGTGCGCCGCGGCCCGGGCTGCGGGCGCCCGAGGGGCCGAGCGGTCTGCGGAGGCCGCGGCTCGGGGCTCTGGCCTTCGCAGGGCCCCCAGGGGCCATGGGGAGCGACCTCTTTTCCATGCGAGCCGCAAGTGGGGCGCTAATGAGGCCGATCCGCTAATTAAGAGGAGCGTGGAGGGGGGCCTCGGGGTCAGGGGGGGGCGGCGGTCTGACCCCTAACCTCTGACCTGGCCGAGGCCTGGCCGCAGCTCAGACTCCACGGGGTGCATTTGGGGACCCGGCATGCTGGTGGGGAGCGAGGCCGCAGGTGGTCCCCCAGAACCCCGGCCCTGGGTTGGGGTGTGAGCTGGGGTTTGTGCCCCTGGGCCAGGCCCCCGCAGTGAGGTTCAGAGGCGTCCGTGGGGGACCCCGCAGGGGGGGCAGAGGTAGACAGACCCTGGGCCGCAGAGGCTGCCGCCTGCCGAGCAGCTGGGGACTGGAAGGTTCTCAGGAGAGCTGTGTTCTCAAGGAAACCGGGCCCATTCGGCCTCTAGGAATTCCTCCAAGAGGGAGGCGGGGTGTGGCGGCCGCCCCGAGCCTCTGTGCACCCTGGTGCCAGGAGGAACTCACGCCTGTATATTCCTGGCTGCTCGGGAGGCTGAGATCCCAACCCTGGAGACCAGTTGCAAGTATGGCTGAGCGGTAGAATCTGAATTGAAAACACGGAGGGCCGTGGCCTAGTCCTGAGGTCAGGGTGTCAGGCTGCACTTTTGATTGGTAGGGTGATTTGGGCTGTGAAGGCCCATCTCTGGGCCCCTGTTGACAGTTCCTGGCTGCTTGTGGTAAATTGGATATTGGAGAGGGGGGAAGAGAAGGGGAAGGGAGAGGAGGGGAGCGGGAAGCCCCGAGACTGTTTGGCTTTCACGAGGCCGTGTGTTGTCAGTTAAGTTCTTTCATTCGGCCCTGGCCTGGGTTGTGTGCAGGCCTCTTGCGGGCGTCCGGGGCTGCTCTGGGTCCAGGCTGGGGGGTGGGGGGCTGCATCTCTGTGTAGGAGCCGGCTCTTTGAAGGGCCTGGCTCGGAGGTGGGGCGTGGCTGGAGGAAGGCAGAGGGATTCCGGGTAGCATGGGATCTTCTGGTCCATCTGTGATCAAGAAGAAAGGGCCCAAGATGACAGGTCTGGTGCTGACCCTCAGAGCGGCCCGCTTGGGCCCATCTGACAGCAGCGCCCATTCAGGAAGGACACAAGGGTCTCAGAGGACAGCCCTGCTGTCTCCACCCGCCGCCCCAGGGAAGAATGGGGACCCCGCCCACCAAAATGGGCTCAGTGTGGAGATGCTGGGGTGGGGACGTGGCCCTTGGGGCCTCAGCACTGGCTCTGAAGTGGGGTTCACTGGAAAGACTCCCCTCTCGAGGCTGCACGACCTGCGTGCATGAGCCTGGCCCCTCAGGCAGCAGGGAGACCAGGCTGAGACAGAGGCCCCCCCTGCAGCCTCGCCTGGAGCCCAGGATGTGAACCCCCCAGGAGTGAAGGCTTCGGCTCCTCCCCCCACCTGACCCAGCTCCCAGGACTTTGCCACCTCTGCCTGTGGAGGGGTTGAAGCCCCTTCCTAGCGACTGGCGGGGGGAAGAAGCTGAACAGGCCGAGGAAGAGTTTGGAGCCTGGGGTCCCGTCCTGTCCCTTCCCCAAGGCCTAGAGTGTTCTGACACACCCACCCCAACGTCTGATGGGGGGAGGGGGAGGGGCATGTGTGACCTTGGCATGCCAAATCAAAACCCTTGGCTGCTCGAGCCAGGCCTGGAGCTCAGTGCTGTACCCAGAGGAGTCAGAGGGGGCCACACAGGGGCCATGGGGTTAGGAGAGCAGAGGCCACAGCCTCCGACACTGGCGGGTGCGGAGGGGTCTGGGCTGGTGGCTGCATTCCCTGCAGGCTTTCAGCAGACACGGTGCCCCCCGAGGCCAAGGGTGGTGCGGGCCAAGGGGAGAGAGGTGCCAGCAGACAGGCTCCTGACCCTGCCCAGGCTCCCGCAGCAGCCAGCAGTCCCTGGAGAGCCTCAAGGTGTCCCCAGCCAGGGGGAGCCCCGCCCACCTTCCAAATGCACCCCACCCCTGGGGGATGAAGGCAGGAGGCAGGCTGATGATGAGTCACCTTGTTCTCTGGGGTGAACCGGGGTCATGCAGCGAGCGAGCCCCCAAAGTTTCTGGTCAGACTAGCAGATGGGCTGGGAGTGTTTTATGACCGATGAAAGCAAGACTGGGAACTGTCCTGACGCGGCTAATGTGTGCTCATTTCGTCCGCTCTGGTGGGAGATGTGAGGTTGTCAGGGTAACGGAGGATGTGACCAGCCCGGATTGAAAGACCGTCAGGGTCTGGGGAGGGGGACCTGCTGCAGATTCCAATGGCTCCTGCCCCTCCTCTGGTGCCGACCCCCCCTTTCCTCCCCGCCCCGGCCCTGCCCTCGGGGGTCCTGGGAGGAGCAGCTGAGAGTCCTGACTCCCTTCACTGAGAAAGGGCTCCCTGCGGAGGCTCACTGCTGGTAATCAGTGGAAACCTTCAAAAACTGTTCCTACCATAAAACCAGTATCCCCCCCAAAATACGTGCCATCTGTCCGCCATGTGCCTTGAGACATTTTTCTCTTTCTGCTTTCAAGTCTTTCTTTCTCTTCTCTCCTTCTTTAGTTGATTTTTTTTTAAATACTGGGGTTTGAACACAGGACCTGGTGCCTGCTAGACTGCTGCCGAGCCTTGCCTCTCGCCTCCTCTGCTTCGGTTGTTTTTGACATAGGGTCTTGAGCGTCTTTTACCTGGGCCAGGTTGAGCTGCACCCCTCCGGGGCGGCGGGGGTTTAGGACTTGTGGAGATAGGGCCTCACGCACATTTTGCCCTGGCTGTCTCAGACCACCATCCTCCCGATCTCCAAGTTCTGAGAGGCCGGGCTACAAGTATGAGTCACTCACTGTACCTGGCCTCCTGGGAAGATTCACGCATCAGCAGAGCCGGGAAGAACTGCACCGTAAACGTCTTCATACCCTCTCAGAGGCTCTGGTGCACACTGTGTTTTAGCCCTCACGTGATGATGAGTCAGGACCTAAGGCTTTCTTCAAAGGTTTGTCTGCAAAGGACTGAGCTCTTCTTCTGTGAAGTCAGTGTCGAGATCTCAGAATGATGGAGTCGCAGCTCGGCCGTGTAGATGGCTGTGGACGCTGTGGACTACCGCACCTGGACCCCGGTTACAGGGAGAGGGGTGCCGGGTGCGGGGGGAGGACCCTCAGGCTAGGCAGGTGCTCTGCCGCTCCGTCCACACCTCTGGACCCCGTTTGTGTTGGCCATTTGCGAGGTGGGGTCTTGTTTTGTGTGCGAGTGGCCTGGGCGGCTGGACTCTTGCTGCGCGTGCTTCTTTGTTGCTGGAGGCCTCGGGCATGCACGACGGCCCCACACCGGTGATAGCACAGATATACCGTCTCCCGGAGAATTTTATTTTAACATAAGTAATAGGCTTTTATGCTCCTGGGTCTTTTATTAATTAACCTAGCATACTTCCCTGCAAAGAAAAAAAAAATCAATCGACTTCTAGAAAAATTCCCCATGACCTAGGTCACAGGGTGTTTGGAAATCGGTTCTGGCTGTGGATGTTTAATGGTGGTGTGTGTGTGTGTGTGTGTGTGTGTGTGTGTGTGTGTGTGTGTGTGTGTGTGTGTGTGTGTGTGTGTGTAGAGAGAGAGGGAGGGAGGGAGAGGTGACTCCCCATGAGAAGTTGGGGCCCTTGGTGACCCGGTGAAGGCTGGGGTTGACCTCCCCTCCCACTGGCTGCCAGAAAGCCTGGCTTGGTGCCCCCCAGAGGGACAGGAATACCGTTCAGGTATGGATACAGGGGCTCAGGGGGTGGAGAGTAAGATCTGACCATGTTACACCTCCACCATGCTCCAGGTCCCGGATTCCACCGTGCTCAGGGTCCTGGCAGCTGCCGGGCCTGGCGTCTCCTCGCTGCCGGGTGGGTGGAGGGTGTCTTTCTGGGACCAGCAGGAGTGGGGCATTGTGAGGCGGCTCCCCAGGGGCCTGCGGGCCTTGTGCCTGGCCAAGGAGGGCAGGAGGCAGGGCAGGGCTGTGGCCAGCGAGGTTGGGTCCTGGGAGGCCTGGGGAGTGGAGCTCAGAGCTCCGGTCAGGTGACACAGGCTCCAGGCTGAGCTTGCGGCTCTGAGGGGGGGAGACCTGTGAGTCTTTTTTTCTTTTTTTAATTGTGCCAGTACTGAGGCTTGAACGCAGGACCTTGAGAACTCTTGCTTGTTTTTTTTTTTTTCCTCTTCGAGGCTGGTGCTGTACCACTTGAGCCATAGCTCAGCTTCTGGCTTTTGTTGTTGGCTCATTCATTGGTGATGAGTCTTTCAGATTTGTCTGCCTGGGCTGGCATAACATGGTGATCCTCAGGTCTCAGGTCTCCTGAGTAGTTTGGATTCCGGTATGAGCCACGGTGCCGACCTGGCTTGACTTTCCAAAGCTCCAGTCTGGAGTTTTGGATGGGGGGGGAGGGGCTCTGTCTTGGTTGTCCCCCAGAGCATGCAGGATTCTGCTGTACGGCTCTGGGGTCCCTCCTGCCTGGCAGTGCCCGCCCACCCCCACGCCTCCCAGCAGCAGGCCTGGCTTGCTGAGCCCAGAGAACGGCCCTCTGCCCGCTCTATCTGCCCCTGTGCTGCCCCTGGAGGTCAGGCTGGTGCTGGGTGTGGTGCCTCTCCTGAGGGGGGTGGGAGCGGGGGGGGGCAGGCCCGGTGGACGTTTCTTAGTGCCCAGGTGCCAGCGTTGCTGAGCAGAAAGATGCATCGAACCGCCCACCTGACTCCCTCACCCACCTCCAGACGGCTGCTGCCGAGGTTGGGCATGGCCACGCTGGACCTCAGAGCTGTGGGCTGCAGTTGCCCGTCTGCTGGGATGGCACTCTGGTGTTTCCTGAGGCCGGGGCCAGGGCATGGGGGTGAATGGCCGTGGGTAAACAGCCAGGTTTCTCTGGAGCTTGAGCCTGGGTTTGGAGGGGGCAGGGAGGTCACTCCCCGTATATGCGCATGCGCGTGTGTGCGTGTAGATGTTGAGAGATGGTGGTCTGGAGATTTCCTGGGTCAGTGGTGCCCTTCTGTGGGAAGCATCTCATGAAAACTGTGCAAAGAATCGGGTGAGTTCTTTTGCAACGTTGAGTGGGATTTATGGTGAAGCCTGAACTTTTCTTTCTGTTTGGTTAAAAATTAAGCCAGCCAGTTGCTGCAGCTCACATCTGTAATTCCGGTGACTCAGGAGGTTGATATTGGGTTCAGGGCCAGTCTGGGAAAAATAGTTCATGAGACCTCACCTCAACAACAAAACAAAGCCGGGCATGGCGGCCCACACCTGTCATCACACGCTGCAGGAACGGTAAATAGAACCACACAGGCTCCACGGCGGCCTGGGAAAAACATGAGACCCTATTGGGAAACTAGCAAAAAAAGCAAAAGGGGCTGGAGGCGTGGCTGAAGGGAGAGAGCGCCTAGCAAGCTTAAGACCCTGAGTGGAAACCCTGGTACTGCCAAAAAACATGGATTAGCTTAATATCTACTTGTTAAAGGTTTGTTGAGATTTCCCATTTCTTCTGGAGTCAAGATTGCGTGGAGGCTGAGATCTGTGGATGGAGGTGTGAAGTCAGCCAGGGTAGGAAAGTCTGTGAGACTCTTATCTCCAACAAACTGCCGAGAATTCAGAAGTGGAGCTGTGGCTCAAGTGGTAGAGTGCTAGTCTTGGGCACAGAGGCTCAGGCAGAGTGCCAGGCCCTGAGTTCAAGCCTCATGACCAACACACACACACACACGCACACACACGCGCGCACACATACACACACACACACACACACACACACACACACACACACACACGACCGAGTTTATCAGCTGTCACTGCAAGGTCTCGGGAGTCTGTTTGGCCACTGCTGTCCTGATGTCTTCTCATTTCTGACTTCAAGGACTAGGGGCTTCTAGAATCTTCCTGTTTCTCCTGCCTGCACAGTCTAGTGAAAAGCTTATCAATTGTATCGACCTTCTCAAAGAACCACCTTGGGCTCCCATTGATTTTTCTCTCCTGCCTTTCTAATCTCGGTTTAGTTAACTTCCGCGCTGCCAGCGTCAGGTCCTTCCTCTGCCTGCGTGCGCGCCAGTCTTCTTACGGATGCTGTTTCTGTCTAAGCTGCTTCCCTTCCATTCCACACACTTCGTCGCCTTTCCAACTGGCTTCAGAATATTTCCAAGTTGGTTCTCTGAGCCACGGATTCTGCAGAAAGGCATTTTCTTCCCACTGAACATCTGAGAAAGTGTGGTGAAATATCCTGGATGTAAAATGACCCCCTCCGCCTCCCCCTCGCCCCTGTGTCAGGTGCGCAGCCGGGCCCCCGAGCGCTGGCCTACCATCTGCAACTGTCACCACCACCCACCTTCAGAGCACCCTCCCCCCCGCTGCCCCTCCGCTGCCCCCCGCTGCCCCCCCGCTGCCCCCCCGCTGCCCCCCCGCTGCCCCCCGCTGCCCCCCCCGCTGCCCCCCCGCTGACCCCCGCTGACCCCCCCGCTGCGCCCCCCGCTGCCCCCCCGCTGCACCCCCCGCTGCCCCCCGCTGCCCCCCCGCTGACCCCCGCTGACCCCCCCCGCTGCGCCCCCCGCTGCGCCCCCCGCTGCCCCCCCGCTGCCCCCCTCGCTGACCCCCCGCTGACCCCCGCTGACCCCCCCGCTGCGCCCCTCGCTGCCCCCCCGCTGCGCCCCCCCGCTGCCCCCCCGCTGCCCCCCCGCTGCCCCCCTCGCTGCGCCCCCCCGCTGCCCCCCGCTGCCCCCCTGCTGACCCCCCCGCTGCCCCCCCGCTGCCCCCCGCTGCCCCCCCCGCTGGCCCCCCGCTGCCCCCCCTGCTGCCCCCCGCTGCCCCCCCGCTGCCCCCCGCTGCCCCCCCGCTGCCGCCCCCCGCTGCCCCCCGCTGCCCCCCCCCGCTGCCCCCCGCTGCCCCCCCGCTGCCCCCCCCCGCTGCCCCCCGCTGTCCCCCGCTGCCCCCCCCGCTGCCACCCCCGCTGCCCCCCCGCTGTCCCCCGCTGCCCCCCCCCGCTGCCCCCCCCGCTGCCCCCCGCTGCCCCCCCGCTGCCCCCCGCTGCCCCCCCCGCTGCCCCCCCGCTGCCCCCCGCTGCCCCCCGCTGCCCCCCCCGCTGCCCCCCGCTGCCCCCCCGCTGCCCCCCCGCTGCCCCCCCCGCTGCGCCCCCCCGCTGCCCCCCGCTGCCCCCCCGCTGCCCCCCCGCTGCCCCCCCCTGCTTCCTGTCTCTGGATCGGACGTCTCCAGGAGTGTCTTCTGTGTGAATCACTCAGGACTGGCTTCCACGAGCACAGAGGCCCCGAGGCTCACCTAAATAGCTGCCATGAGAGTTCTTCTGCCCGGAGTTCAGCTCAGTTCTGCATGGGGTTCTTTAGACGGATTCTCGTGGAGTGTCCATCATCCCTTCCCTCCTGGCAGGGTGGTTTCCTGGCGTGGAATTCCACGCGGGGTCTTCCTTTCCTTTGTCACTGGGTGACAGCTGTGCCCGTTTGCGTTGGGCCCCGTGGCTCCTGGAGAGAACGCCATGGCTCCAGGCCTGTCCATCCCGGCTGTTGCCTTCCCCCCGTTTCTTCCCGGCTTTTCCCTTTGTTCTGCGTGTTCGCAGGCTGGTTAGGAGGCGTGGGTCCCGGCTGCCGTGTCCGGCAGTGGCAGCGTCGCTCAGCCTCCCCTTTCAGAGGTGGCATTTGCCCATTCGGGCCTCCTGCGCGTCCTTGCTCTGCAGCCTGCGGCCACTCGTGTACGCGATGCCTGTCCTCCGCAGGCCCGGTGTCTGCGCCAGCCCTGTGCGGCCATCCCGCGGTCATCTTCCCGACCCCTGGCGTGCTGACCGCTTCCCTCTGGAGGCCCGGGCAGCTCTGGGCCCTGCCTGGAGTCGGGGAGCAGGGCGTCATCATGGGAGGCAGGCTGGCGGGGCAGCGCTGTGAGCCCCGGGGGTGGCCTCTGCTCTGGCTGTTGGGACAGGTGAAGCGAGAAGAAGGCCTGGAGCCCTCACCAGGCCCGGGTCTGTCTGTGCGTGGCTCTGGGGCGGCCGCCGTGCTGTGCATGGGGACAGGAACGCGCACCCTCTCTGGTTCTGCTGGCTGGGGCAGGGGTGGACGTGGGCTGTGGGCGTGTGCTCTGCCCAGCCCCTCCTCACCGGGCCCCAGCTTGTGCCTTTGTGGGTCTGCACACCTCTCGCGTCTCCCGGCATGGCTGCCCGCAGGCTGTGTGTGTGCGTGGCGTTGCCGCCTGTCGCCTGCCCACTGACCCCTCTGGCGAGTGACGCCCGCTCACTTGCCCATGGCTGCGTCTCCCACCCTCACCCCGGAGCCCAGTGGCACCCGACTTGTCATTCTGAGGCGCAGTGCTCAGCGCTGTGGGGCGGGGTCCGGCTGGTCTGGCGTCTGTGAGGCCAGGCTGCCCCCGCCCCCCGTGACCTTCCGAGGGTCCCCGGTGTGGGGCTGAGGCCCCCCATGCGGTCTGCATAACACACCTGTGTGCCACGCGTCTGGCTGGCTCAGCACGGAGCACGCCAGAAAGCCTATGTGCGTGTCCTCCAGGCCCCGGGGCCTGGCTGGGGGGTCCCCGGGGACCGCTGTCACCGGGCCGTGCCCGTGACCCCGCAGGGGAGGGTGGAGCGCTGGGATGGGATGGAGCCGTCCCGGTCCTCCGGAAGCCGGGGTCAGTGTGTACAGGCGCTGCCTGGGACCACCGAGGCCCGGGCCACGCAGCCCGCGGCAGCCCACGGCAGCCCACGGCTGAGACAAGGCGGCTTCTGAGCACCTCCGCCCGGGGCGTGGGGCTCCGAGCCCGGTGAGCGCCCCGAGCCCCGCAGTGTGTACTGAGCCCTCTTCCCTCCCGTGTCTTCACCAGGACACAGGGCTGTCCCGTGGACCCGCCGTGTGCGCGCACGCGGGGGCTGGGACCAGAGCCCGGCTGTGATACTCGCTCTGTACCCCAAACCCTCCATCAGGGAGCCCCGCACCGAGCGTCCGCCCTGCAAGGTGGTCACTGGCATTGCAGAGGGGTGGTGAGATGGGGAGCCTCCCTGCCTCCCCCTCCCCCTCCGCCCCGCCCAGCCGCTGTGGCCCCTCCCCCGGGCCACGCCCACGGTCCTTGCCTGCTAAACTCTGTGCTGCCTTGATACACCTTCTGGAAACCGCTGGAAGGGGTCAGCGGCTGGCAGGGAGAGAGTCTGCCGAGTGGTTTGGAAAGGCAGGGGGCGTGGGGTACATGTTTCTAGGCCTGTGTTACCCCGAGATGGTACGGGTCCTGGGGGCATGGTCTCCAGAGAGTTTACCTGGGCCTCTCCTGAAGTGGGGGTGTGGTTGTGTTTTCTGCACCCCCTGGGCAGAGCTGGGTCCTGGGCAGGCTATCCGGCTCCCGCCTCCTTCCAGCGCCCCTCCAGGCTGTCTTGGGGCCACAGAGAAATGATGTCCCCTGTGGCAGCACACTGCGGGAAGGTGGCCGCGTGGTGAGGCTGCGTGATTCCGGGCACCCAGCACGCTGCTGCGTCGGGGGCAAGGGGAGGAGGGGCCCTTGAGGGGCTTTGTTGGGGCATTGGTGACCAGGGCTGGGGGGGGCGGCGTGGAGTCCGCACGGCGCTGTCCGCGCTGTCCGCGGGTGACGGCCGCGTCCTGGCCGAGGCCAGGTGTACGGCAGCTTTGTGGGACCCAGACTCCACCTGGGGGGGCGGTGCCCGTGTCCCCTCGGCCTGTGCCTCGGGCCGTGATGCTGTGCTGGTGACAGGCCAGGACCCCGGGCAGGCGGGCCCGGGCCACGGCTGCTGGCTTGCTCGCAGGGCCGGGGTCTAGCTCGCTGGGCTCTGTGGCCCCTTCCATTTCATCTGCCCCCCGCCAACGCCGGCTTGATTGTTCCCCGGTGCTGCCAGGTTGCCAGGGCAACGCGCACGGCCTCCATCCGCCCATCTGTCCGTCACCTGTGCACCTGTTCTTCCCGCACCTCAGCCACGCAAGCAGTGACCTCCTGTCACTGTTCCGAGTCCCGCCCCGTCCTCCACAGAGTGCTGTGGCTTTGGAAAGATGGTGACGTCCTGGTTGGAAATCTCCAGGTGGCTGAGTGGTTGAGAGGTGGTGTGTGCTGAGGGGCCATGACCTCTTGCTTTCTTCGTGTGTGTGTGTGTGTGTGTGTGTGTGTGTGTGTGTGTGTGTGTACTGGGGTTTGAACTCAGGGACTAGGTTCCATTCCTTAGCATTTCTGTTCAATGCTGGCGCTCTACCACTTGAGCCACAGCTCTGACACTTCTTTTTGCTGGCTACTTGGAACGTCTGGGACTCTCCAGCCTGAGTTAGCTTTGCCATTCGATCCCGGATCTCAGCCTCCCGAGCTAGCTAGGATTACAGGTGTGAGCCACGGGCCGTGGATGCTGCAGCCGGTGCAGGTGGAGGCTGAGATGTCCCCAGAGGGAAGCAGGGCTCCTGTGTCCAGTGCAGCCCCTTCTGAGACCCTGGGCCTTGTTGACCTCTGGCCAGAGCTGGCTCACCCCTTAGTAAGAATATGAGACCCCCAAGGCCGCCAGGGCTTTGTGGATCCTCACTCAGCCTTGAACGAGCGCCGTGACAGGTGGGTGTCTGGGGCCGGGTGGTGGGGACAGGCGGGGGGAGGGGGGCTGTGTACAGGGGCCCAAGCCAGGAGGCAGGGGACAGGTGGAGGTGAGGGCTGTGTATACCTGGGCCTGGGGACGGGCCACATTGGGATGGCACACCTCCCTTCCCCTGACTGGGGGTGGAGTGCTTTGCCCCCTGGCAGCACACGCTCAGCACCTGGCCCCAGGGAGCCCCGGTTCCCTCCCCGCCACAGGGAGAGCCCGCCAAGGGAGGGGCAGTCGGGACGTCATGTGGAGCGCAGGCAAGGGAGGGCTAGCTGTGTCTATGGCAGAGGAAACGGGACCCTGGGGAGAAGGTTCCTCCACTCCCGCAGCTGTGGCACCGTGTGCGTGTGCGTGTGCATGTGTGTGCACACGCGCACACGCACACCCCAACACTGGGGCTTACACTCTGAGCCTCACACTTTTGCTCACATTCTTTGCTCAAGGCTCGTGCGCTACCCTGTGAGCCAAACTTCCACTTCTGGCTTTTTGCTGGTTGAGGTGCGTCCTGTGGCACCGTCTGCCCGAGGCTGGCTTTTTGAAGTACAAGCCTCGGTGTTCAGCCTCCTGAGTAGCTGGGGTTGCAGGCGTGACCGCCAGCGCCGGTCTGTGGCCCCGCTCTTGTTCTGTTAAGTTCCCAAGCGCTCCTCCTTTCCTTGGGCGCGGAGAACCTTTGTTTCCCGGCAGCTGCACCTGGGTCTCTCCCCTCACTCACCGCCTCTTTCTCCCTTTGACAGGCCCAACTTTGAACATGGCTTCTGTCCTCAGCTCACCAGGTCCCAGCGTTCTGGGATCCCATGCAGCAAACTTGGTTTTGGTCTCCCTGTGGGAGCTAGGGGCTTGCGCGCGGGGCCTGCACATGGGGCCTGCGCGTAGGGTTGGGAGCTAGGGGCCTGTGCGGGAGTGGCCTGGGCGGCCATAACCTCGAGCTGTCTCTGCCTCTCACCTGCTCTTCCAGCAGAGCAGAGGACTGTGGTTGGAGGCCAGCCCTGGGACAAGAATGAATGAGACCCCCTAGGCATCCCTAAAAACCTGGGCATGGTGGTGTGCATCTGTCTGCCTTCCTAGCATCCCTGGGAGGCTTGTGGTCTGGGCCAGTCTGGGAAAAAATAAAAACAAGACCGTATAGACAAAGACAGAAAGCAAAAAGGGTTGGGGTGCGGCTCCTTGGTAGAGTGCCAGCCCAGCAAGTGTGGGGTCCTGAGTTCAAACCCTTGTCCTGCCAGGAAAAAAAAAGTTCCAAGGTGTTTTGCTAAGTTTTTTGGTGCAGATCAGAAGGGAGCAGAGAAGAGGCCAGGCGTGCACACAGACTGAAGGTCACCTTGTTGTGAGGGCCGGTGTCGGCAGGCCCCGGCCCCACGCGGGGCTGCCCTGGGTCACTGGTCTTCACGCCACAGCCGTGCAGGGCCAGCCCAACCCCTCAGAGCTTGTGTTCTGGGGCTGAAATTAACTAGATCCAGGTTGCCTTGGGAGTAAGTGCCCTGTGGTTTATTTCCGTGGATTGACAGGTGTTCTCTCCCCGCCCCCTTCCCCACACACACATGATGTGGAGGTGTTTTCTGGAAGCTTCCACTTAGTTAATGAGAAATGGAGACTTTGTTCGTGTGTTGTTCTCAGCCTGGACGCCGGCGGCAGCCCCTGGTTCGGAGCGTTGGTAGGTGGATGCATGGGGCCCGCTGGGTTTCCCTGCCTCCCCCAGCAGGGAAGGGAAGCTGTTCTAATTGCCAGGCTGGAAATGAGCACAGCTCCTGCCTTCCCGGCATCCTCCCGTGAGCTGTTCCTCGCTCCCTCTGCATCTCCCAGGCCCCACGCATCGAGAGGACCTGCCGGGCCTGGCCCTTTAAGTACAAGCCCCCATCAGCCAGCCACCTGTGCGGCTCATGCCCGGCTACTCAGGGGACTGAGATCTGGAGATGTCTGTTCAAAGCCAGCCCGGGCAGGAAAGTCCATAAACCGCATCTCTCATTAACTACCACAGTGGTGTTTCAAGGCGTGCCAGCCTTGAGCAAAAAGCTGAGGGACTGACAGCACCAGGCCCTGAGTTCAAGCCCCAGTACACACACACACACACACACACACACACACACACACACACACACACACACACACGCACGCACGCACACACACACGCACACACACACGCACGCACGCATGCACATACACACACACGCATGCACACACACACACACACACTGAATGGCATCACTCTTGTTCTGGGGTTGGGACGCACAGTCCCGGTGTATCTGGAGTGTGGACGCTGGGCCCTTGGTGCCTGGAGATAGATGGGACAGGGCCCTGGTGACCACGCGGGGTTGTTGGGAAGGGCTGTGGGTTGTTCATCCTGCCCTGGGGAAGCCCTGTCCCCAGCGGGTTCCCCGATGCCCCGGAGGCCCTGTGACCTTGGCCTGCCAAGGGGAGGCGGCCGCTCTGCCCTGAGGTCTCTGCCATTTCCCTCAGCAGTGTTTCCTGACGGTTCTGTGTGTGACTTTTCTCATCCACTCTCGAGGGGACAGGCCTTGCCATCTGCCCACGGTCCCGCCTCCCTGCCTGCCCCCTCTGCCCATCCCCTTCCCGTCCCCCCACCCCTGCCCCAGACACAGCCCCGGCTGCTTTCCATTATGACAGCCCTGAAAGTGTGTCACCCCGTGGTGGCCCTGCATTCTTGGTGGCTGAGATCGAGGGGCTTGCGGTGGGAGAGCAGAGGGAAACGGATGCTTCACGATGGGTAAGTGGCGGCCTCACGGGGAGGAGGACGCCGCCGGGTGCAATGGGGACCAGCCACAGGCGCTGCCCTGGCACAGGTGCGTCCTGGGTAGCGTTCAGAGGCACTACGCCCCGAGGCCTGAGCCCTGGAGCTGGTCTTTCCCGTGGCTGCCAGGGTCTGCTCCATGAGGCTGAACCACAGCCCCCTCTCCTGCAGACCCAGCGGTCAGCAGCCTGAAGCGTGGGCCGCAGACCTGGGCCCTCTGTGGGCTCCAGGGAGCTTCCCTGTGCGGCCGCCTCCTGCACTGGGACTCCAGTGTTGCTTGGATCCGCCCCCCCCCCCCTTACACCCCTGCCCCCTCCTCCCCGCCCCCCCCCCCATCTCTGCCTCATCCTCAAAGTCCTTGCCTCCTTTCCAGGTGCCATCTCTCTGGTCTCTTCTCTACTTAGCACAGGCTTCATGGCTTTAGGGGCCTCCACTCTGCTCAGGGGTTCTTCTTTTAACTGTTTGTATCTGCAAAGGGCCAGTCCCAGATAAGGTTGTGGTCTGAGGTGGTAGGTGGATTCTATTTTGGATTACATTACTTCGATCGCGTTACCTCACCCCCTTCGGCTGGTTCTACCTCCCATGTGTATTTTGTTTTCTTTTTCAATACAATGTTTCCCTCTGGAAGCCATCGTCCAAATGGCTAACCCTGAGCTACTCAGAGTTTACAGGATTTGGATGTATTTTGCTTAAAGTGTGAATTAAACTCGATGTAATGTTAACCCTCTTTCATGGTCTCCAAAATGCTGTCCTCTAAACTTATTTCAAGTGATCTGTTCAGAGGCAAAATACAAACGACAGTTTATGAGTATCACGCCATCAAATCTAAGTAGAACGGCAACGTCAGATTTGTTCATCTTTTTTGAAAATGTAATTTCAGTGAATAATTTTCATGAACATGAAGCGCCTTGCAGTTCTGCTGCCCACATAGGCCAAGGACCAATCGCTGTTCTCGTCCGTATTTCCACCTAGACTCGAGTACATGCAGGCTTGGGAGGCTACCACACAGATTGTTTATGATTGTAAAGGTAAATTAAATTTAAATCAAAATACAGACCAAGCATGAAGAGTCTGGAGCGATGAGGCCCATACCTGAACTTGACCTTCAGGGGAAAAAAAAGGAAACCACTCCATCAATTCAGGGAGGTCAGATCCTCTGTTCCATGTAATCTATGCACACCTTCCTGTGGGCTTTAACGTGTCTCTGGTGATTTGCATCTAGATGACCGCGTGGAAATACTTGGTTTAATGTAGGTAGTTGCTCTACTTCTTTTTTTGGTTAGAGAATAAGGACAAAAGAAAGAAGCCGGTGTGGGCAGTACAGCGGCAGTCAGCTGCGAATGCGTCTGGTCTGAGCCTGGGCAAACCGTCTGAGGCTGGCCTGTGTCTTTTCTGAGCACTCCCTGGTGAGATCTCCGGCTGTGCACACGCCGTCCGTCTGTCCTCCCGCTCTGGGGGACATCAAGGCCTTGGGGCCTTCTCGTGTAGCCATCTAATCAAGAAGGGAGAAGGAAGAGTTCACGAGGAGGGTGAAGTTGATCCAAGTATGCAGTGAAGATCGAATGTCTGAAAGGAAATACCACAGTGAAACCCTTTTGTACAACTAGCCTATGCCAGCGAAGGTGCATATTTAAAAAGGAACATATGGCTGGGTGTGGGGGTTCACGCCTGTAATCCTAAGCTACTCGGGAGGCTAAGATCTGAGGACCAAGAAATCCTGTGAGACCCTTTCTTGTCCCTGATTAGCCTTCAGAAAGCCGCAAGCCGGGCTGTGGCTCACGGTAGACAGTTTGGCCCTAGCACCGGCCAAAACCAAGCCCAAAACATAGGGGAAGGCCTGATCTCAGATCTTGGCCTGGCCTCCTTTATAGGGTGCATGGACCCCCCAGAATGTCCTGCCCTCCTTGGCATGGGCCTCCCCTAGGGCGGGGTGGATCCAGGGACAGCTTTCCTGGGTGCTGGTCTGTGTTGTTCTAGCTCCCAGAGTGCATCGGCCATCCTGTGTGCAGCACTGGAAACGTGAGGCCAAGTGTCATCCTGGCGGTGCTGGCTTGGACAGGGCTCTGTGAGCCTGGCCCAGGTTGGTCCAGGCGGTGCTGGCTTGGACAGGGCTCTGTGAGCCTGGCCCGGGCTGGTCTAGGAGGAGCTGGCTTGGACAGGGCTCTGTGAGCCTGGCCTGGGCTGGTCCAGGAGGAGCTGGCTTGGACAGGGCTCTGTGAGCCTGGCCCAGGCTGGTCTAGGAGGAGCTGGCTTGGACAGGGCTCTGTGAGCCTGGCCCGGGCTGGTCCAGGCGGTGCTGGCTTGGACAGGGCTCTGTGAGGCTGGCCCGGGCTGGTCCAGGAGGAGCTGGCTTGGACAGGGCTCTGTGAGGCTGGCCCGGGCTGGTCCAGGAGGAGCTGGCTTGGACAGGGCTCTGTGAGGCTGGCCCGGGCTGGTCCAGGAGGAGCTGGCTTGGACAGGGCTCTGTGAGGCTGGCCCGGGCCGGTCCAGGCAGTGCTGGCTTAGATAGGACTGTGTGAGGCTGGCCCGGGCAGGTCCAGGCAGTGCTGGTTTGGAAGGTACAAGATGCTGGAAAAAAGATGATGGGGTGCAAGTTGTCTCCAGTTCTCACCCGGCCCAGCACCTGCCCCTGAGAGGGCTCTGAAGGCAGGTGACCCCCCATCCCATGGCAGCCTCCTGCCCCGAAGCTCAGGATGCCAGGTGGGGGGCTGGACACCTGGACAGTGAGGGGAGGGCGGTGTGGGAGGGCGCAGTCGCTGGGCCGAGCCTCACCCCGTGGAAGGAAGCCCAGGCCGGGCTGGGACTGCGTGGGACTGTGTGTTCTCACTCCACAGCACTTGGCTGTGTGCGATGGGCTGGTGACCGCTGTGCCTGGCCGGGGACCGTGGTCTCCAAGGGCAGCACAGCTGGAAGGCTCTGGATCGAGGGCCTCCCTCCCAGAGAGGTGAGCTCAGCAGCCTGCAGCTGCCCACCGGGAAGGGCCTTCCTGTCCCCATGGTCTGAAGAAAGCAAGAAAAGCGGCATTCTGCTGGCCAGGGGCAGCCCCTTCCCACGGCCAGGGTGATAACGGGAATCAGCAGCACCTGCCGGCTTGGATGCGGCCATTACAGGTGTCCGCAGGACGGGAGGGGCACACGGGACTGGAAGCTTCCTTCAGACTCAGGACTAGGAGTCCCTCTGAGGGCACCCGGGGTCTCCAGCCAGCCTCCCTCGGCCTGGCCTCCCACCCCGGCCTCCATCCCACTATATTCCTGGGTCCTTGGGGATGTGTCCCACGGGGCCCCGCCCGCCGGTGCCCTCCTCTGCCACGGGCCGTGGCTTCCTCCACCCATTGCAAGGGGGGCTGTTTCCCCCCCCCCCCCCCCCGTGTCCCGGCTGCAGATCCCCTTCAAATCCCTTTCCTGTCAGTTCTCGTGTCGCCGGCTGGTCCGTCTTCTCCCTGCCTGTGCTCGAAGCCTTGCTGGAGAAGAGGGGTTCCCCCCCCATTTATCCAGCAGATTGTAATTGGGTATATCTGCAGTGGGCTGCAGCACGGCCCCAGACACACCCCGGCCTCCTTCCCAGGGCCTGTGGGTGCGGCCTACCCCGCTGCGTGAGTCTGCAGGGGAGGGGCTCAGCACCCCCACCATCGCAGGACTCTTATTCATCTTATTTGGGGGGAGGGGGGGAGGATCCCAGACCCAGCACCTGTGGCACTGGGGTGGAGCCGGGCAGCTTTTACATGAGGTTCATGGGAAACGGGGCGCTGGACCGGGTCTTGGCCTCTGCAGCCTGACTCCTTGCTCTCAGTTCAGTTCCCAGGGCCAGAGCCATTGTTCACCGTGGGAGCCGGGTCAGCCAGGCCCACAGCGCCAGGGGCCCTGCTGCGGTGCAGAAGCAGCCCAGCCCCCATCGCAGTCCTCCCCACGCAGTCCTCCCACATCACAGTCCTCCCCACGCAGTCCTCCCCACACAGTCCTCCCGCATCACAGTCCTCCCCACACAGTCCTCCCCACATCACAGTCCTCCCACATCACAGTCCTCCCCACACAGTCCTCCCGCATCACAGTCCTCCCCACACAGTCCTCCCGCATCACAGTCCTCCCCACACAGTCCTCCCGCATCACAGTCCTCCCCACACAGTCCTCCCACATCACAGTCCTCCCGCATCACAGTCCTCCCCACACAGTCCTCCCACATCACAGTCCTCCTGCATCACAGTCCTCCCCACACAGTCCTCCCCACACAGTCCTCCCGCATCTCAGTCCTCCCCACACAGTCCTCCCACATCACAGTCCTCCCGCATCACAGTCCTCCCACATCACAGTCCTCCCACATCACAGTCCTCCCCACACAGTCCTCCCACATCACAGTCCTCCCACATCACAGTCCTCCCGCATCACAGTCCTCCCCACGCAGTCCTCCCACATCACAGTCCTCCCCACACAGTCCTCCCACATCACAGTCCTCCCCTCACAGTCCTCCCCACACAGTCCTCCCCTCACAGTCTTCCCCACACAGTCCTCCCCACACAGTCCTCCCCACGCAGCCCTCCCCACATCACAGTCCTCCCACCCCGTGGTCCTCTCGCATCGCAGTCCTCCCGCCCCGCGGTCCTCCCGCATCGCAGTCCTCCCCACGCAGTCCTCCCGCCCCGCGGTCCTCCCGCCCCGCGGTCCTCCCGCCCCGCGGTCCTCCCCACGCAGTCCTCCCGCCCCGCGGTCCTCCCGCCCCGCGGTCCTCCCGCCCCGCGGTCCTCCCCACGCAGTCCTCCCGCCCCGCGGTCCTCCCGCCCCGCGGTCCTCCTGCCCGTCCACTCGGCATGACTGTCTCAGGACCGTGTGTTCAAGCGCAGAGGCAGCGTCTGGCCTCCTGGCCTCCATTCCAGATTCCCGGGACCGCCCTCTCCCTGAGGTTTGACTTTGTTTTAAATTTTATTTTGTGCCGGTACGAGACCTTGAACCCAGGACCTCACTTGCTCAGTTTCCTTTTTTCACTCACGGTTGCTGCTCTACCACTTGAGCCACAGCGCCACGTCCAGCTTTTTGATGATTGGTTGAAGATAAGAATCTGCCAGACTTTACTTACCGGGGCTGGGGTGGGGTGTGTGTTGGGGGACTGGCCTGGAACCTCAATCCTCAGATCTCAGCCTCCTGAGTAGCAGCTGTGAGCCCGAGGGCCTGGTGCGTTTTCATGTCTGACCAAAGCATGTGCACGTTTGCTGGGGAGGCAAGTATCTTCTCTTCTTGCTTTGAAGATGAGCAAGTTTTATACTCAGGCCGTCATGCAAGCCTCTCCCTCCCCTCGCCTTTGAAACCCTCTTTGGAGGAAAACCTTTCAGTATTTAAAGCCAGGGTCAACAGGCAGGTTCAGGCCTGCCTGACACATGAGGTTTTGATCGGCTGCTTTTCAGCCTTCCTTCACCCTGGGCCAGCGGAAGTGCTCATGAGTAGGAAAACCTGTTGGAGGCGTTTGGAGACTAATGAGTCAGGTTAAGATTTGATGTTCACTCAGGGCAGTTTAGCTGCCAGATACCCAGTCTTGGTGGAAAGGGCTTTACTGTAGTTTTTCCCCCTCCTTATGAATAGCTGCCCCAGCAGGCCTGAAGCAGTAGGCACGCACGTACCAAGACATGGAGCTTCGTGGACCGAGGTTTATAGCTCTGTGTCTTCCCTGCAGAGGGAAACAGCTAGGCTGAGAACGGCCGCTCGCTGGGGTGGCACGCGACCCACTGGCTTTTCCTTGGGGCCGCACCTGCCATCTTTTCCCTCTGCCAGGCCTTCGCTGCAGCCTGGTCCTAGGGTGTGTGTGTGGGGTGGGATGGCGGTCAGGGGACCAAACCCAGCAACCTGCAAGACAAATTGCAAGGCCCCAGCTGTGTCCGAGGGTCCGTGGGTGTTGGGCCCAGTTGCGTGCCAAGCGAGCTGTCTCGCACTGTGTCTGTGCTGTGTGTGCTGTGCGTGTGTGTGTGTGCACACACCGTGGAGTTGCTCGGAGCAGGGCCACCTGGGCTGTGGCTACCCCACGCTCTCATCATCTGGGCAGCCTCTGTGGCTCCCGCGCCCAGCCCAGCTGCTGCTTCTGGCTGCCTCTCCCTGTCCTGCTGCCATCGGTGCTGCGGGCCCGCTGCTGGGCCAGCCCAGAGCTTCCTGCAGCCTCTGGGCCCGGCGGTGCTGCACCTGCGCCGCCTCCTGACAGCTGAGCCCAGCCCCGGGCAGCAAGCGCAGGTGGATCGCGAGTCCAGTGCCTGCCCAGCGCAGAGCACCAAGAGCTGATGGCACACGTGCAGAAATCCCACAGCCGTGGCACGGCTCACTGCGGCCTGGCTCACCGCGGCCTGGCTCACCGCGGCCTGGCTCACCGCGGCCTGGCTCACCGCGGCCTGGCTCACCGCGTGCCTGGCTCACCGCGGCCTGGCTCACCGCGGCCTGGCTCACCGCGGCCTGGCTCACCGCGTGCCTGGCAAACCGTGGCACGGCTCACCGCAGCCTGGCTCACCGCGGCCTGGCTCACCACATGCCCGGAGCCCGCCCCCCCAGTGAGCAGACCTTGCTCTCTCCTCCTGAGCCAGCCCGCCTGTCTCCTCAAGGTCACAGGCAAGCTGGGGTCAAGCCTCCTTTGGGTTTTTGACTCCCTGTGACCTCTATCTTGAGTGGTGCTGCGCACACCGTGCTGGGGGCCGGCTGGTAGCACCAAAGAGCCCGGTAACTTCCATCTGCACAGGCCATTGTCCTGCCCATACCCTGCTCACCACCCTGTCCACCACCCTGTCTACCGCCCTGCCCACGGCCCTGCCCACCACCCTGCCCTGCCCACCACCCTGCCCACCACCCTGCCCACCACCCTGCCCTGCCCACCACCCTGCCCACCTCCCTGCCCTAACCACCACCCTGCCCACCACCCTGCCCTGCCCACCGCCCTGCCCACCACCCTGCCCTGCCCACCACCCTGCCCTGCCCACCACCCTGCCCACCACCCTGCCCTGCCCACCGCCCTGCCCACCACCCTGCCCTGCCCACCGCCCTGCCCACCACCCTGCCCTGCCCACCGCCCTGCCCACCACCCTGCCCTGCCCACCACCCTGCCCTGCCCACCGCCCTGCCTACCACCCTGCCCACCACCCTGCCCTGCCCACCACCCTGCCCACCACCCTGCCCTGCCCACCACCCTGCCCTGCCCACCACCCTGCCCACCACCCTGCCCTGCCCACCACCCTGCCCACCACCCTGCCCTGCCCACCACCCTGCCCTGCCCACCGCCCTGCCCACCACCCTGCCCTGCCCACCGCCCTGCCCACCACCCTGCCCTGCCCACCACCCTGCCCACCACCCTGCCCTGCCCACCACCCTGCCCTGCCCACCACCCTGCCCTGCCCACCACCCTGCCCACCACCCTGCCCACCACCCTGCCCTGCCCACCACCCTGCCCACCGCCCTGCCCACCACCCTGCCCACCACCCTGCCCTGCCCACCACCCTGCCCACCACCCTGCCCACCACCCTGCCCTGCCCACCGCCCTGCCCACCACCCTGCCCTGCCCACCACCCTGCCCTGCCCACCACCCTGCCCACCACCCTGCCCTGCCCACCACCCTGCCCACCACCCTGCCCTGCCCACCACCCTGCCCTGCCCACCACCCTGCCCACCACCCTGCCCACCACCCTGCCCTGCCCACCACCCTGCCCACCACCCTGCCCTGCCCACCACCCTGCCCACCACCCTGCCCACCACCCTGCCCTGCCCACCGCCCTGCCCACCACCCTGCCCTGCCCACCACCCTGCCCTGCCCACAACCCTGCCCACCACCCTGCCCTGCCCACCGCCCTGCCCACCACCCTGCCCACCGCCCTGCCCTGCCCACCGCCCTGCCCACCACCCTGCCCACCGCCCTGCCCACCACCCTGCCCACCGCCCTGCCCACCGCCCTGCCCACCACCCTGCCCACCACCCTGCCCTGCCCACCACCCTGCCCGGCCCACCACCCTGCCCTGCCCACCACCCTGCCCTGCCCACCACCCTGCCCACCACCCTGCCCTGCCCACCACCCTGCCCTGCCCACCGCCCTGCCCACCACCCTGCCCACCACCCTGCCCTGCCCACCACCCTGCCCACCACCCTGCCCACCACCCTGCCCTGCCCACCACCCTGCCCTGCCCACCGCCCTGCCCACCACCCTGCCCACCACCCTGCCCTGCCCACCACCCTGCCCTGCCCACCACCCTGCCCTGCCCACCACCCTGCCCACCGCCCTGCCCACCACCCTGCCCACCACCCTTCCCTGCCCACCACCCTGCCCACCGCCCTGCCCACCACCCTGCCCACCACCCTGCCCTGCCCACCACCCTGCCCTGCCACCACCCTGCCCTGCCCACCGCCCTGCCCACCACCCTGCCCTGCCCACCACCCTGCCCACCACCCTGCCCACCACCCTGCCCTGCCCACCACCCTGCCCACCGCCCTGCCCACCACCACCCTGCCCACCACCCTGCCCTGCCCACCGCCCTGCCCTGCCCACCGCCCTGCCCTGCCCACCGCCCTGCCCACCACCCTGCCCTGCCCACCACCCTGCCCACCACCCTGCCCTGCCCACCACCCTGCCCTGCCCACCGCCCTGCCCTGCCCACCGCCCTGCCCACCACCCTGCCCTGCCCACCACCCTGCCCACCACCCTGCCCTGCCCACCGCCCTGCCCACCGCCCTGCCCACCACCCTGCCCTGCCCACCACCCTGCCCACCGCCCTGCCCACCACCCTGCCCTGCCCACCACCCTGCCCTGCCCACCGCCCTGCCCTGCCCACCGCCCTGCCCACCACCCTGCCCTGCCCACCACCCTGCCCACCACCCTGCCCTGCCCACCGCCCTGCCCACCGCCCTGCCCTGCCCACCGCCCTGCCCACCACCCTGCCCTGCCCACCACCCTGCCCTGCCCACCGCCCTGCCCACCACCCTGCCCTGCCCACCGCCCTGCCCACCACCCTGCCCTGCCCACCGCCCTGCCCACCACCCTGCCCTGCCCACCACCCTGCCCTGCCCACCACCCTGCCCACCGCCCTGCCCACCACCCTGCCCTGCCCACCACCCTGCCCACCACCCTGCCCTGCCCACCACCCTGCCCACCGCCCTGCCCACCACCCTGCCCACCACCCTGCCCTGCCCACCACCCTGCCCTGCCCACCACCCTGCCCTGCCCACCACCCTGCCCACCACCCTGCCCACCGCCCTGCCCTGCCCACCACCCTGCCCACCACCCTGCCCTGCCCACCACCCTGCCCTGCCCACCACCCTGCCCACCGCCCTGCCCACCACCCTGCCCACCACCCTGCCCTGCCCACCACCCTGCCCTGCCCACCACCCTGCCCTGCCCACCACCCTGCCCACCACCCTGCCCACCACCCTGCCCTGCCCTCCACCCTGCCCTGCCCTCCACCCTGCCCTCCACCCTGCCCTGCCCACCACCCTGCCCACCACCCTGCCCACCACCCTGCCCTGCCCACCACTCTGCCCACCACCCTGCCCACCACCCTGCCCTGCCCACCACCCTGCCCACCACCCTGCCCTGCCCACCACCCTGCCCACCACCCTGCCCTGCCCACCACTCTGCCCACCACCCTGCCCACCACCCTGCCCTGCCCACCACCCTGCCCACCACCCTGCCCTGCCCACCACCCTGCCCACCACCCTGCCCTGCCCACCACCCTGCCCACCACCCTGCCCTGCCCACCACCCTGCCCACCACCCTGCCCACCACCCTGCCCTGCCCACCACCCTGCCCACCACCCTGCCCACCACCCTGCCCACCACCCTGCCCTGCCCACCACCCTGCCCACCACCCTGCCCTGCCCACCACCCTGCCCACCACCCTGCCCTGCCCACCACCCTGCCCTGCCCACCACCCTGCCCACCACCCTGCCCACCGCCCTGCCCACCGCCCTGCCCACCGCCCTGCCCTGCCCACCACCCTGCCCTGCCCACCACCAGAAGTCACCCATGGAAGTTCCCTGTGCTGCCAGGGGAAATGGCCACACCTCATGGGAACCCGACACGTGGCTGGAAATGAAGTTGCGTAGGGTTTGTAGTGATCCGTTGAACATCCCAATTCTGGAAGTCAGAGTATGCAATTTCTTGAGCACCGACTAAGGACACAAGTGAAAACCCCACACCCGACCTCTGGGGCGAGCTGGGACACTAAGCGTGGCCCGCTGCCGGCAGGGCCGCGCTGTGGTGGACGGTGACTGCAGACCACACGTCTAGGCGTCTACGCATGGTAACAAGTCCACGGTGAGAAGAGGCGCCGCCCTGGGATGCACTGTAATGCGCATGCGAATATACCAAAACGCAGAAAAGCCTGAAATCCAAAGCTTCCCAGGGCTCCCAGACCAGAGGAGCCCTAGACGGTGCACAGCACACCTGACCTCCGTGCGGGCGGTGGCCAGCTACGGGGAGGGTGGAGAGAGCGAACCGAGCTGCGAGGCCTCCAGCCCTCCGCCCTCCACCCTCCGCCCTCCGCCCTCCGCCCTCCGCCCTCCGCCCTCCAGGGGTCTGGCATTTCTGTGACTGGGAAGATGTCTGTTGAGATTGCAGGAATATTCACATGCCCTGAAAAGTTTATTCATCTTTAGAAGGTGGAACAAGGGTGTTGCAATGTGGCCGTACATTTGTGTGTCCAGTGCGCGCAGATCAGAGTCAGGGCCTCCATTGCTCTCCCCTCCCGCCCCCTCCCCCCAACCCCCCCTCCAGCCCTTCTCCTCTCCCATGACCCCAAGCCTCCACCTTCCTTTCCCACTATCCGCCCTCCTCCTGCTCTCGCCCACCTTCCCTTAACACGGCTCAGCGTCCTGATTCTCGTTTTGTTAGGCTGTCTGTGAATTATTCAAAGGGTTTACATCGTAGCGCGGCACTGTTTTCTTGTGGTTGCACGTGCTTGCCTGCACCTGTGTGTGTGCGTGTGTGTATGTGTGTGTGTGTGTGTGTGTATGTGTATACACACACGTTTCTTGATCTGTTCATTGGTTACAGGGCCTCTGGGCTGTCTCCACTGTGTGCTGTGTTATGGGCAGTGTGTGTGTGTGTGTGTGTGTGTGTGTGTGCATGCACAGGTGTGTGCGTGCACACACATTTTCTTGGTCTGTTCGTTGGCTGCGGGGCCTCTGGGCTGTCTCCACTGTGTGCTGTGTTCTGGGCAGCGTGTGAGTGTGAGTGTGTGTGCACACATTTTCTCGGTCTGTTCATTGGCTGCGGGGCCTCCGGGCTGTCTCCGCAGCGTGCTGGGTTCTGGGCAGCGTGTGTGTGAGTGTGAGTGTGTGTGCACATTTTCTTGGTCTGTTCGTTGGCTGCAGGGCCTCCGGGCTGTCTCCACAGCATGCTGTGTTCTGGGCGGCGTGTGTTCTGGGCAGTGTGTGTGTGTGTGTGTGTGTATGCGTGTGTGCACACATTTTCTTGGTCTGTTCATTGGCTGCGGGTCCTCCGGGCTATCTCCGCAGCATGCTGTGTTCTGGGCAGTGTGTGTGTGTGTGTGTGTGTGTGTGAGTGTGAGTGTGTGTGCACACATTTTCTTGTTCTGTTCGTTGGCTGCAGGGCCTCCGGGCTGTCTCCACAGCGTGCTGGGTTCTGGGCAGTGTGTGTGTGTGTGTGAGTGTGTGTGCACACATTTTCTTGGTCTGTTCATTGGCTGCGGGGCCTCCGGGCTATCTCCGCAGCGTGCTGTGTTCTGGGCAGTGTGTGTGTGTGTGTGTGTGTGAGTGTGAGTGTGTGTGCACACATTTTCTTGTTCTGTTCGTTGGCTGCGGGGCCTCCGGGCTGTCTCCACAGCGTGCTGGGTTCTGGGCAGTGTGTGTGTGTGTGTGTGCACACATTTTCTTGGTCTGTTCATTGGCTGCGGGGCCTCCGGGCTGTCTCCGCAGCGTGCTGGGTTCTGGGCAGCGTGTGTGTGAGTGTGAGTGTGTGTGCACATTTTCTTGGTCTGTTCGTTGGCTGTGGGGCCTCCGGGCTGTCTCCACAGCATGCTGTGTTCTGGGCGGCGTGTGTTCTGGGCAGTGTGTGTGTGTGTGTGTGTGCGTGTGTGCACACATTTTCTTGGTCTGTTTGTTGGCTGTGGGGCCTCCGGGCTATCTCCGCAGCGTGCTGTGTTCTGGGCAGTGTGTGTGTGTGTGTGTGTGTGTGTGAGTGTGAGTGTGTGCGCACACATTTTCTTGGTCTGTTCATTGGCTGCGGGGCCTCCGGGCTGTCTCCGCAGCGTGCTGTGTTCTGGGCAGTGTGTGTGTGTGTGTGTGAGTGTGAGTGTGTGCGCACACATTTTCTTGGTCTGTTTGTTGGCTGTGGGGCCTCCGGGCTGTCTCCGCAGCGTGCTGGGTTCTGGGCAGCGTGGTGAACAGGCAGTGCTGTGACTGGCCCCTGGAAGGGCTTCTGGCTGGAGGGGAGGTAGCTCTGTGTTCGGTTTCTCGAGGCGTCTTCACCCCGACCTCCGCAGTGGCTGCTCTGGTATGCATCCCGCCTGGCATCTCGGGCTCTTCTGTGCCCTTGTCAGCTTCTGTCAGGGGGTGAAGGTCACAGGGTGGTCAGCGCTGGAGTGAGCGCGGGTGATGTGGGAGGCCGGGGCTGCGTGAGGGCAGCCGGATGCCCAGCAGAGCTGGGGAGGGGCCGTACCCCACCCCGTGACAGGCCCCAGCCCCACCGCACGGTCCCAGAATCTGGGCTGGGGGATGAAATTGCTCGATTTGTAAACACCTGAAACCTCGTGCTTGTGAGCCGGGTTGGGGGCAGCTTGGTGTCTGAGCTTTGTCTCATGATGATTAATAAACTTAGCTGGGCGCCAGTGGCTCACGCCTGTCATCCTAGCTACTCAGGAGGCTGAGATCTGAGGATCGCAGTTCAAATCCAACCTGGGGCAGGAAAGTCCATGAGACTCTTATCTCCAGTGAACCATCAGAAAACCAGGAGTGGCGCTGTGGCTCACGTGGTAGAGCACTCGCCTTGAGCTAAAAGTCTGAGGGACAGCACCCAGGCCCAGAGTTCAAGACCCATGACTGACCAAAAGAAAAAAAAAATAGCATCCAGTCCTGGTAGGATGGAGTCCTGGAGACCCCTCACGGGTGAGTGCGTTCCCATCAGCCGCATCCCTCCCTCCCTCCCCGCTCCCTCAGCTTCAGCCAGCCCAGCAGGCCTCGGAACTGGACTTTCAGGTGCAGGTAAAGTTCCCCGCTCCCTACCTGCCCTCCCCACACCACACGGCTGCTCCCCCAGGCCTCCCCCCTCCCTGCCTGCCCTCCCCACAGTCCGCTCCCCCAGGCCTCCCCCCTCCCTGCCTGCCCTCCCCACAGTCCGCTCCCCCAGGCCTCCCCCCTCCCTGCCTGCCCTCCCCACAGTCCGCTCCCCCAGGCCTCCCCTCTCCCTGCCTGCCCTCCCCACAGTCCGCTGCCCCAGGCCTCCCCCCTCCCTGCCTGCCCTCCCCACAGTCCGCTCCCCCAGGCCTCTTTCACTTTGCTGTCCTTCATTTTTTCAAAAGATAATGGCACAAGGGAGGGTTTGCCCTGGCACTCCAGACTTGCTTGTGTTATAATTTGGTTGAATTAAGTGCATCTTCCTCCCTCCCTCCCCCCCTCCCTCCCTCCCCCCCTCCCCCCCCTCCCCCCTCTCTCCCTCGCTCCCTCCCTCCCTCCCTCCCTCCCTTCCTCCCTCCCTCCTCCCTCCCTCCCTCCCCCCCCTCCCTCCCTCCCTCCCATCAGCTTTCCCATGCCTCCCGCGTGCCCCGACACCATGAGTTTGGTAGGATTTGTTCCCTGGGGTTCTCTTTCTCCCCTGCCCTGTGGTCACATGATGATCATCACATGATCATCACGTTGCATGTGTATAAACACGTATCAGCGTGTCTCTGTGCGTGTGTCTGGGTCCCTGGTGAGTGGAAGGTGGTGTCTGGCTTTTTCAGCACAGCCGTCCTGTTGGGTGATGCCCGGTTCCGCCCGTCCCCCCGTGACACACTTCCCCTTCTTTATGGCTGTGCGATACTCCCCTGGTTGCTGAGGCCCGCCTCTGAGTCATCCCGGTCCTGCGCTTCCTGGTCTTCCTGGAGAGCTCAGTGGTTGGGCTGTGCGCGGAGGGCCGGGAGGTGTGTGCGGGAGGTGTGTGCGTGGGGGGGGTCGGAGCCGCCTGGGAGGGGCGCTGTGCGTGTAAGTGCACTGGGGTGTGGGGGGACCCGGCTTTCCCCATGTTCCCTGGAGGCTTCCCAGTGTGTTCCCAGCCCACACCCTCACCCCAGTCAAAGAACACAGGAGTGGGAGCGAACCGCAGAATACCTGCCCAGGCCTGGGCTTGAGGGGGGCTGGACGCGATGGGCAGAGCGGAACTGACCCGGAGCCAGGCATGGGGCGCTGGAGGTGGGGGGGGGGTGGCGGGGGGGACGTGGGGGGCGGCGAGGGGCACGCGGGGCGTCGGAGGTGGGGGGCGGCGAGGGGCACGCGGGGCGTCGGAGGTGGGGGGTGGCAAGGGGCACGCGGGGCGTCGGAGGTGGGGGGGGGCGTCGGAGGTGGGGGGGCGTCGGAGGTGGGGGCGCGTCGGAGGTGGGGGCGCGTCGGAGGTGGGGGGGCGTCGGAGGTGGGGGGGGCGTCGGAGGTGGGGGGGCGGCGAGGGGCACATGGGGGGGGTGGCGAGGGGCACGCGGGGCATCGGAGGTGGGGGGGGCGTCGGAGGTGGGGGGGCGTCGGAGGTGGGGGGGCGTCGGAGGTGGGGGGGCGTCGGAGGTGGGGGGGGCGGCGAGGGGCACATGGGGGGTGGCGAGGGGCACGCGGGGCATCGGAGGTGGGGGGCGGCGAGGTGGGGGGCGGCGAGGGGCACGCGGGGCATCGGAGGTGGGGGCGGCGAGGGGCACGCAGGGCGTCGGAGGTGGGGGGCGGCGAGGTGGGGGGCGGCGAGGGGCACGCAGGGCGTCGGAGGTGGGGGGGCGGCGGCGGCTGTGGGTAGGGAGCCCCGGGTTATTGCTGCCGGTCCACCCGACGCCTGCCATTATTCCTCTCCTGCCGCCCTGTCCTCAGAGACAGGCCTGAGCGAGCCGTTTGCCTTGTGTGGGAGATTTCAAACTGTGCACCCCTCGGATGGACACAGTGGCCGCGGCTAGAGCTGTGGCCACGCGGCTGTCTGGCTGCGTGAGGGGGCGCCTCGCAGCATCGGGGCCAGAGGTCAGGGGCTGCCCGGGGGCCTCCCCTCGGCCCAGGCCCTGCGTGCCCTCCCCTCGGCCCGGGCTGGGGGAGGGAGACGCTGGTGGATTTGTGTTGCCTTTAGAACACACACACACACGCACACCTGTGACCCTTGGCCTGAAGCCACACGGAGAGACCCGCTTTCCTCCGATCTCTGGGAACCCCCGGATTGGGTCACATTTTGTTACATGGTCCATTCTCCTTTTCCTCAGCAGCGGCTCAGCAGCCATGCCGCGGAGCCCGACGTCCAGCGAGGACGAGATGGCCCAGAGCTTCTCTGACGACTCCGTGGGCTCGGAGTCGGACAGCTCCAGGGGGGAGAGCACCTACGATACCATCCGCGCCGTGGCGGACAGGCCGGCGGGCGCGCGCGCCGAGGAGGCCCAGGGCCACACGCTGGTCATCCGCGTGATCATCCAGGACCTGCAGCAGACGGTGAGACCCGGTGCCCGGCAGCCTCCAGCTGGGGCCTCGTGGAGATGCTCCTCCTCTCCCCCCACAAACCTGTGCTCCTCCTCCAGCCGGCCTCCCCTCCCCGGCCTCCCCTCCCCGGCCTCCCCAGCCTGTGTCAGGCTCTGCCCCCATCCAAGTGTCACCGAGCACCATGTGGCAGGGGCCGTGGTGGTGATGGGAGCCAGGCACTGGTGCTCAAGGTGTCGTGCCTAGCCCCTCGGGGTCCACCCCTTGGAAGAGCAGTGTCCTGACCCAGCTTTGACAGGCAGGGTCTGCATGTGGGGGTCAGGATACCCCAGAAAGGTCTGGAGAGCGCTGGTAGCTTTGGGTGTGCGTGTACACACACACATACACACACAGCCTGTTTCTTGGGGGTGCAAAGGTATTTGCTATCGCTGACACCAAGCTCTCGGAGTCCCGGCAGCCCGGCCTCTGCCAGGCATGGGTGCTGTCCAGCAGCAGCCATCTTTTCTCCCGTTTGGCTGGTGTTGGCTGGGCATCTTGGAGGGGATTTTGTGGCTCTATTGCCTGTTTTTGGATGAGTTCCTGCGGCAGAGCGGCTCAGTGAACGCAGCTGGCCGCTGGCGTTGGTTGTGTGTGGAGCTTCTGGCGTGGATTCGGTTGTGCACTGCAGAGCCTCCCTGTTTCCCGTCAGGGGCTGGCTAGCTCGGAACCGAGGCCTGCGTGGCGCTGCTATAACCCACGTTCTCTCTGTAAGGCCCACCTCCGCCTTCCCGTGATCCTGTGCTGGAGAGCTGGTTATAATGGCAAAATACCCACCCACAAGGCAAAAGCCGTGGCGCTAAGTCCACTGAAGCAGCATGTCCGTCACGTGAGGGTGGCGGGAAGAAGGCGGGCCCCTCTGTCTCCCGTGGAGTTACGTGTGTCTGCGCCGCTGACCGTGAACACGCAGACAGGACCGGTTTGGGGGTTTCGGGCAAGCCGTCTTGACCGGGTGTGAACCAGGCATGTTCCTCTGCGTCCGTCTCCCCGGTTGGTGGGCTGCGGGCTGCGGCTGCGGCCGGGCCGCTCCGGGTGCCACTCGGAGGTGCCCATTCAGCTTCCAGGGACTGTCCCCTGACCTGGCCTCAGCCACTGCGCTGGAAAGGGTTTGGGATCGGCCACGTCGAGTCTTTCCAGAAAAGGCGCGTGGCTGTGGGTCCTGTGCTCGTGGCTGGCTGGCGGGTCCGTGCAGCGGTCCACGCCCCGTGTGGATGGGCGTCTGCGCGTCTCCGCTCACAGTCCCCGGCGCCAGGCTGTGTACAGCCACGCACACGCGTGAAGCCCCGCACACACGTGCTACGCAGCCCCGGCCTCGTCCCCAGCCATCTTGGCGGGCGTTTGCGAGCAGAGTCTGGAAGCTGAACGGAACCGGGCATTTTCCCTGTCCTCTGTGGGGAGGGCCAGGCACACGGTGTGGGGACCCCGGGCCCTGACAGGAGGCTGCGGAGTGTGCCATGGAGGGGTGGGGGGAATGGCTCTCCCAGGACATGCCAGGCTTTCTGGATCCTTCTCCAGTACCAAAGATGAAAAGGGGAGGCAGGGGAGGGGAGGGGCCTGGGAAGGGGAGGGAGAGGGAGAGGAGGGGTGCGTCACTGTGGCCCAGGGCGGCCAATGCCCCCCACCCCGCCCTTCCTCCCCTTCCTGAACGAGACCTTCACCAGGTGGGGGCTTGCTCATTCCTGGGGGGTCTCATCTGTGTTTCCTGTCACTAGAAGCCCCTGGGGTACGAGGGGGCTTCATAAAGGGAGCAGCCTTGGAGGGGCCGGCTCCCTTCCCAGGAGAGTGTCTCTGGAACTTTCTTCCCTTCACGTTGTTGGAGACAAACAAAACTCCTGGAGGCTGTGCTCAGAATCCCACGGGCTGAGTTCCTGGGGACAGAGCGGCGTTGTTCCGCGTGCGGTCTCCCGTGTACAGAGTCCTTTGTCCAGCGGAGATGCAGACAGTTCTGGAAGCCCGCCCGGAGCGGCAAGGCAGCCAGCAAGCTTGGGCCCGGGCCCCGCCCTCTGGGGACGGTCTTGGAAAGGCAGCCAGCTGGCCCTCTGGGATCACTCGGACCCTGCTGGGCCGGGCTGGATGGGACTGTGGGTTTGGAGGGCTTACAGGGGACAGCGGTGGACTGTGCTGGGACTATGCAGGTTGTGTCTGGAACATTCCAAGTGCATGATGCAATGCAGTGCTGGCACCGGCCCGACAACTTGTCCTTTCAAAAGAAGTGACCAGTGCCAAAGTCAATACCAGCAGAAGTGAGCGCTTCTGTACTTTGCCCTTTTGGAGGTGGGGACGAGGCCGGCGGGGGGCGCACATAGTAGGTGCTTTGGGTCCCCATTGGATGACGGGTCCCAAGGAGCTGGAAGGCTGAAGCCTGATCGGGCTGCCAGGTTGGGGTGGGGGGGCTCGAGTGGGGCCTCACCGCCGCCCCCAGCTCAGCCCCAGGGCTAGCGCCCCGGTGCTGGTGTCTGCGGCCCTGGCTTGCCGGCAGAGGTGCCAGGGCCACACCGCCCCCTGGCACACACTGCGGGAAACTGCTCTCGCCGTGGTTCCGTTCGTGGTGGAGCCCTGGCAGTTGGGGATTGCAGACAGCGGGGGTGGGGGTGGGGCTGCTGGGTGCTCCGGCCTCGCAAAGACGATTTATCGCCACTCCGTCCATCCCTCTCTTCTTCCCTGTTCCCTCACGTCTCTGCACCTCCCCCCCTCCTCTCCGCTGTCTCTTTCCCAAAGTGGCAGCCCCCCCGCAGTCTCTGCGCCTCCAGACCAGCTGCTGCACCCCCCACCCCCGTGTCCATCTCCTGCATCAGGTGGCCATCTAATAAACTCAGAGGAGGGGGTGGGGTCCGGTCTCCAGAGATCTTGCCAGCCCGGCTCGCCCTGCCTCTGCCCCGCCCCGCTTCTGCTCCCCCCCCCCGGCCTTCCAGGTGCCCTGTACCTGGTGGTCTCACTCACCTTGGTCCCGTGTCCTGGGTTGCGTCCCCGGTGCTCCGCCCAGTCCCGCGTGGCCGCCGCGGCACCCCCTGCTCCCTGGGCAGCGTGGAGGATCCGCCTCGCCTGTCCCTGTCAGGCCTGTCCCTGTCAGGAGCCGCTGGAGGCCGGGTCGTGGCCGCGGGCTGTGGGCTGAAGGAGACCCCTCCCTGAGTGTGTGGAGCGGAGCCGGCCTCGGTGGGATCTGAGCGTGTGTGGGATCTGAGCGTGTGGGATCTGAGCGTGTGGGATCTGAGCGTGTGTGGAGCGGAGCCGGTCTTGGTGGGATCTGAGCGTGTGGGATCTGAGCTTGTGTGGAGTGGGAGCCGGTCTCGGTGGGATCTGAACGTGTGTGTGATCTGAGTGTGTGTGATCTGAGCATGTGTGGAGCGGGAGCTGGTCTCGGTGGGATCTGAGCGTGTGGGATCTGAGCGTGTGTGGAGCGGGAGCCAGTCTCAGTGGGATCTGAGCGTGTGTGTGATCTGAGCGTGTGTGATCTGAGTGTGTGTGATCTGAGCGTGTGTGATCTGAGCGTGTGTGATCTGAGCGTGTGTGATCTGAGGGTGTGTGATCTGAGCGTGTGTGATCTGAGGGTGTGTGATCTGAGCGTGTGTGATCTGAGGGTGTGTGATCTGAGCGTGTGGGATCTGAGCGTGTGTGGAGCGGGAGCCGGTCTCGGTGGGATCTGAGCGTGTGTGTGATCTGAGCGTGTGTGATCTGAGTGTGTGTGGAGCGGAGCCAGTCTTGGTGGGATCTGAATGTGGGATCTGAGCGTGTGGGATCTGAGCGTGTGTGGAGCGGAGCCGGTCTCGGTGGGATCTGAACGTGTGTGTGATCTGAGCGTGTGGGATCTGAGCGTCATGTGGAGTGGAGCCGGTCTCGGTGGGATCTGAGCGTGTGGGATCTGAGTGTGTGGGATCTGAGCATGTGGGATCTAAGCGTGTGTGATCTGAGCATGTGGGATCTAAGCGTGTGTGGAGCGGAGCTGGTCTCGGTGGGATCTGAGCATGTGTGTGATCTGAGCGTGTGTGGAGCAGAGCTGGTCTCGGTGGGATCTGAGCGTGTGTGGAGCAGAGCTGGTCTCGGTGGGATCTGAGCGTGTGTGGAGTGGAGCCGGTCTCAGTGGGATCTGAGCGTGTGTGATCTGAGCGTGTGGGATCTAAGCATGTGTGGAGCGGAGCCGGTCTCGGTGGGATCTGAACGTGTGTGTGATTTGAGCGTGTGGGATCTGAGCGTCATGTGGAGCGGGAGCCGGTCTCAGTGGGATCTGAGCGTGTGTGATCTGAGCGTGTGTGATCTGAGCGTGTGTGGAGCGGGAGCCGGTCCCGGGGATGACACACGTTTGCTCAGCAGGCCTGAGCGCGGCTTGCTGGGCCTCCTCGGGCCAGGGGTGAGCAGCCACACTGGCCTCGGGCCACGGCATGTGACCGGCGTGTTCTTTGGGTCCTGTGTTGCCAAACCAAGCTGGCTTGGCCCGCACCCTGGGCAGTGAAGTCACAGAGCTGGCTGGGTCCTGGCTGTGGACGCGGGTCCTCCGTGTCCCTGGGCTCCTGGGAGCACCGTCCAGCGGCCTGGCCACCCCGTGGCCCCGCCCCCAGGGCCGCCTCCCTCCGCTCTGTGTGCAGACCTGCCCTCCCTGTGGTAGGCCCTTCCTCCAGGGCCCCTTCTCTTGACCCATCCCCTCTGCAGAGACCCCCATCTCCAAGTGGGCTGCATGCCGGGGTGACGTGGTACATGATTTAGTTGCGGTGGCCTGGCCAGCTACGTGGAGACCTAGGTTTTCATGGCCAAATCAGGGCAGCTTCCAGTTTGGCAGGTTTGCCAGGGAACACAGGTATGTGTGTGTGTGAGTGTGTGTGTGTGTACGGGTGTGTACGTGTGTGTGTGTGTGTGTGTGTACGGGTGTGTGTGTGTGTGTACGGGTGTGTTGGGGTTGGGACACACAGCCAGGTCTTTCTGACCTCTTAGGTCCTGTTCTTTCTAGAAGGTTCTCCTTGCTCTGGCTGTGTTAAAGCAGGTTGCTGGGGGGCGGAGCTGGTTTCCGTAGCATGGCGGCGCCGGCCTGGCCTGGCGGCCCCGCCTACAGATGACAGGGACACCAGCCCTCCTGTCACCACAGTGGTACCCAGCTGCCCTGGGAGGGGACTCAGGCCGAGCTCCTCCCCGACGGGCCTGGGGGCGGAGTGTCTCCCCGGACCGCCCTCCTGCCTCTCCATCCCAGGGAACCTGAGCCGGGGTGGCTGCCTGTGGCTTCGCCGCAAGCCGAGAGCAGCGATGACAATCCCTGGACCCGTGGGGAGCGGGTGATCACCTGAGGAACTGGAACTGGGGATGGGCAGATTGCCTGCGGCCGCACCACACCGCATCTGATAGCCCTCCTCCTCTGTGATGCCTGGATTTCCAGAGAGTTCTCACCCTGCGGGGAGGGGAGAGGCTCAGGACAGGCTGTAGCCTGGGAAGGTGGGGGAGGGGCACACACAGCTTGGCCTTTGACCTCAGAGGGGCACACGAGAGCGGCCAGGTCCACACACAGGGTGTGGGCTTCTCTGGTGGGCATGCCCTCTGCCAGACCGTGTTCCTGGCCAGGGGCGTGCGTTAGGTCCGGAGGGGGCAACGAGCAGGCCCCTCCCCGTGAAGAGCTGAGTCTGGCCCAGCCCCTAGCGGCTCAGTGGTGGAGTGCTTGCCCTGCATGCATGAGGCCCTGGGTTCGATTCCTCAGCACCATAGAAGCAGAATAAGCTGGAAGTGGCGCTGTGGCTCAGTTGGTAGAGCGCTCGCCTTGAGCTGAAGAGCTGAGGGACAGCGCCCAGGCTCAGAGTTCACGCCTCACCAAAAAAAGCCAAAAACCTCAGTCTCGAAGTTTCCCCACAATGCAGCCTTTGCTCTTCGAGACTCACAGACCCACGTGGCCGTGGTCAGCATGGCCCAGCCCCGCAAGGCCTGCTGCTTTTGTTTTGCTTTGTTTTGTGTGGTGTGTGCGTGCCAGTACTGGGGCTTGAACTCAGGCCTGAATGCTGTGCCTGCGCTTCGCGCTTGAATCACAGCTCCACTTTCAGATTTTCGGTGTTTCATTGGAGGTGAGAGTCTCACCTACGTCTCGGCCCGGGCTGCCTCTGAATCTCAGCCTCCTGAGCAGCTGGGCTTGCCGACGTGAGCCCGCGGCGCCCTCGGCGGTGCTGCTTTGGAAGTGTGTGCGGTTGGCGTCAGGCCCACGCTGCATGGATGAGTAACCGATCGTCCCCGGCAGCAGTGGTCGGCCTTCAGCGCCGCTGCGCATCACAGCCTCGCTGTTTGCTTTGGCGGTGTGTGTGCGCGCCGCTTTCGAGCTTCTGTACTCAGTCACAAAAGCTCCGTGGGTGGTCGGTGACCCTGTGTGGGTGGCCACCCGTGTCTGAAACGTCAGACAGACCCACACCAGGATGAAGTCACTGGGCAGCACATGGGCCCTGGACGGGGATGGAAAGCAGCCCTGTGTGCGGAACGTGTCCTGACTTCTTCTCATTCCCCGAGCCTGCAGCAGGCCAGCTGTTCACAGAGCACGCGTGCGCGTGTGCGGGCCAGGTCCTGGAAGACTCTGTTCCAAGTCCGTGGGAAGAAGCAGGGCCGCGGTGGCTCACGCCTGTCATCCTAGCTACTCAGGAGGCTGAGGGCTGAGGGGGCCACGGTTCAAAGCCAGCCCAGACAGGAAAGCCCGGGAGACTCTTATTTCCAATAATCCACCAAAAAGCCAGGAGTGGAGCTGTGGCTCAATGGTAGAGAGCCCCCCTTGAGTGAAAAGCACCCAGCCCTGGAGTTCAGGCCCCAGGACTCACACATAAAAAGAAAATAAGTATGTAGGAAGGTGTGCAGGTGTTACGTTCAAGCACTGAGTGTGTGTGCTGTGTGAGTATGAGTGTGTGCGTGTCGGCCTGTGTGCTGTGTACCCCGGAGTGTGTGCGTGTCGGCCTGTGTGCTGTGTACCCCGGAGTGTGTGGGGTGCATGGGCAGCAGGTGGGCAGGGCAGGCTGCGGGCAGGAAGGAGTCCAGTGTGGGAGGAGGGCCCGGGCCCCTGCCTAGGCCTTTTGCTTCTGACGAAGGTCTCCGTCCAGCCAGGAGCACGCTTTTCTCTGTGGCCAGAGAGCCCCGCGAGACCCCATGCCCGGCCCAGCCGCTGGAGGGCCGGAGCGGCGTGGGCCCGCTGGCTTGTGCCCCGTGGGTGTCTGTGGCTCTCCGCCACCCTGACCCACGACTCTGCCCTCCCGCAGAAGTGCATCCGCTTCAACCCGGACGCCACGGTGTGGGTGGCAAAGCAGCGGGTCCTGTGCACGCTCACCCAGGGGCTGAAGGACGTCCTCAACTACGGGCTCTTCCAGCCGGCCAGCAATGGGCGCGACGGCAAGTTCCTGGATGAGGAGCGGCTGCTGCGCGAGTACCCGCAGCCCGTGGGCCAGGGCGTGCCCTCCCTGGAGGTACTGCTGCCCGGGTGGCTTGTGTGTGAGGGCCGGTGCTGTGCAGCCTGTGTGAGCAAGGAGGGCGGGCCCCTCCTGCTCACCCAGGGGCCTCCATGCCCCGTCCTTTGGGACTCTCTGCCTTACATAAGCAGAGATAACTGGTGATCAGCCCACCTCTGCCCTTCCCCTGTCCTCACCCCTGCCCAGGGTCAGAGGTCACCTCATACCATACAAGGGGTCAAGGGTCATCTCAAAGCAAATCAAAGATATTTTCCTACTCAGGGGAGACCCCAGGGACTCAAGGTGCTGTGTCAGGAATGGGGGATGATGTTACCATGCCACATTCCTTGAAGTCTTCCCCGGGTGGCCGGTGGTCAGAGTACAGACTCTCCTCCTCTTCCAGCGCTGGGAGTGAGTGCTGCAGTCTGGAGCCGCTGCAGCCATTCTGTGCTCCCGGCCGTGTGGGGCGTGTGAGCCCCTCCAGCTGGAGGTGGTATGAGGGAGGGAGTGTCACACGTTTCACTGCATGGCCCGGTGAGCTGTGTGCGGGAGGACACCAGCCGTTCCCCGAGCGCCCAGCGTGCTGTGGACGGCCCTCCTGCCAGACGTCCGGGGTCAGGCCGTTTCCTCTGCACAGTGAGGTCTCATCTCTTTTCCTCTTCTGTTTCTGGACCAGTTTCGATACAAGAAGCGGGTGTATAAGCAGTCCAACCTGGACGAGAAGCAGCTGGCCAAGCTCCACACAAAGGTACACGGGTGCACCTGCCCTCCGGCCGCCAGGATGAAAGCGTGCGCGCGAGCTTAAACACAGCCCGCCCGCGAGCGGCGTGAGAGTCTCAAGTCAGGCCCGTGTCCTGCGCTGCGGCCCTGGAAGGCCTGTGGGGAGAGGTTCTGGGGCGTGAGAGACTGGTCTTCTCACATGGGGTCCTGCTCTGGGCGGACGAGGGGGGGCATCCTCAGAAAGGGGGGCAGCCCAGCCGTATGCTGAGAGCAGGAAACCGTCACCACGCTGGCCGACAGGGCCGGGCTGGATTGTCCCGCCCCACAGAGGCCCAGCAGCTGACCAGGGCCATCTCGCCTTGCTGTCCGGGCAGCTGGCTCTGGAGGTGAGCCGCGCAGGCCGGCGCCCGCCCCCAGGACGGGGTCGGGGGGCCTGGTGTGTCTCCGGAGCCGCAGACCCTCCAGCTGGCCCTGGGGTGGCGCCTGTGGGCAGCGGGCCCTCAGCGAGGCGGCGTGGGCTCCCGGGGCCTTGCACACGATCGGCGTCTGTTCATCAGTTCTGCAGGCCCCGGGCCTCGGGGCCAGGTGCAGGTGGGGTGAGGGGCCAGCGTGGTGGCCCGTGGGTGTCTTCTCCCCGCTGGAAGGGGTGGCGAAGGGCACCAGTGCCACTCTCCAGGGCTGGACCCCCGTGGCCAGCTCTCCTCCAGAGGCCGCTCCTGGTCCTGTAAAGGGCGCAGTGGACACGCAGAACCGGCCCTGGGAATACGGGACAGGCCTGTGGCTGCAGCCTTGTGCTGACTCCATGCTCAGCCCTGGGGCTCCAGCTTCGGGGAGCCCTGCAGCTGGCCATGGCCTCCACAGATGGCCAGGACCCAGTGGAGGAATGGCCTGGGCCCCTGTGGACATTTCCCGTTCCTTCCTGTCCTCTCTAGACCAACCTGAAGAAGTTTATGGACCATACACAGCACCGGTCGGTGGAGAAGCTGACCAAGCTGCTGGACCGCGGCCTGGACCCCAATTTCCACGACCTGGAGACTGGAGGTGGGTTCTGGGTGGGGAGGCCATCCTTGACGGGCCCCTGGAGGGCAGCGGGGATGGCCGGCCGGGCGTCCTGGCTGCCCCGCGCCTGCACGCGCTGGTGCTGCCCCCTGCTGTCCATGGGGCTCCCCGCAGGCGGGGCCTCTGCTCGGGGCTGGCGTCCCAGGCCTGGTGGGGTGCTCACAGCATCTGGGGTCTCCACCCTTGGATGACAGACGGCGGCAGCTTCAGGGGGACGATGTCAGGCCCGGCCCAGCCGCCTGGGGCGGTGGGGGGGCAGCCCATCATGTGGGCCAGGCTCTGAGGCGGGCGGGCGGAGTGGGCACCGAGGAGAACAGAGGGGCCAGGAGGTGTCACCAGGCCGTCCTGGCTGCCACCGGGCCCGGGGTATGCAGGGCTGGCCGCCATCCTCCTGGCTTACCGGGCAGCCTCCTCCCTGGCCCCCGGGAGGCCGGGCGGTGCGGCCTCTGTGGTTCCCTGTCAGTTGCTAAGACGTGAACGTCACCCGTGGGTGGGCCCCCCCCCCCCCCGCGGTGCTGGTCGGGTAGACACTGGGTGTGGCCACGCAGGGAGTGAACACAGGAGCATCTCCTGGGCTGGCCTCGAACCCCACAGATGTTGAGATTCTACTTGAAAAATAACGCAAGCCAAAAGAGCTGGGCGTGTGGTCCACGCGGTAGAGAGCCGTCTAACGAGTGCCGGGCGTGGAATCTGCCACCCGTGGTGTTGGCCGGCCGCCTCCCGCGCGGCCACGGCCGAGTCCCCTGGCCAGGCCTCCCCCAGCGCTGGGGCGCGTGCTGGCCCTCTCTGTGCTGGCCGTCCTCCAGGACAGCGACTGGCGGCAGCGGCACTGCCAGCCCGTGCGTGGAGTCCTCACCTGCATCCTGGGGCTTCCATGTCCCGGGAGGCCCCGCCTCCTGGGGCTCCTCCTGTGCCCTCTGGGAGCCCCTCGGTAGTTTGGAGGCGCCACACTGGGTTTGGTGGCTTTATCTGAGCCGTGCACTGCCTTGCTGATCTAGCCGCCCCCCAGACGTCCGTGTTCCCGGGTCGCGGGCGCTTTCTTCCCCGTCGGGTCTGGAGTGGGCAGGGGGGGGCTGCAGTCACTCAGTCCCAGGAGAGCGGCCGTCCCTGTGAACAGAACTGCTCACGGTCCTCAGCAGCCCTCTGGTACTTGTAAGTGTAAATGTTACGAAGTAATGTTGATAAAAGCAGAATGGAAGCCCAGCGCTTCCCCCACCCCACCCCAGCGATCATGGGGCTGAGACCTCAGGATGAGGGGCGGGAGGGACCGGGATCACCAGCGTGGGAGGAGGGGGAGGAGGAGGGGGAGGGGGAGGGGGAGGGGAGGGGGAGGAGGGGGAGGAGAGGGAGGAGGAGGAGGAGGAGGGGGAGGAGGAGGAAGAGGAGGGGGAGGGGAAGGAGGAGGGGGAGGAGGGGGAAGGGGAGGGGGAGGAGGAGGAGGGGGAAGCGGAGGAGGGGGAGGGGGAGGGGAAAGAGGAGGGGGAGGCGGAGGGGGAGGGGGAGGGGGAGAAGGAGGGGGAGGGGGGAGAGGGGGAGGGGGAGGAGGGAGAGGAGGAGGGGGAGGAGGGGGAGGGGGGGTAGGAGGAGGAGGGGGAGGGGGAGGAGGGGGAGGAGGAAGGGGAGGGGGAGGAGGAGGGGGAGGAGGAGGGGGAGGAGGAAGAGGAGGAGGAGAGGAAGGAGGAGGGGGAGAAGGGGGAGGGGGAGGAGGGGGAGGAGGAAGGGGAGGGGGAGGAGGAGGGGGAGGAGGAGGGGGAGGAGGGAGAGGAGGAGGAGAGGAAGGAGGAGGGGGAGAAGGGGGAGGGGGAGGGGGAGGGGGAGGAGGGGGAGGAGGAGGGGGAGGAGGGGGAGGAGGGGGAGGGGGAGGGGGAGGAGGGGGAGGGGGAGGGGGAGGAGGGGGAGGGGGAGGGGGAGGAGGGGAGGAGGGGGAGGAGGAGGAGGAGGGGGGTCGGCACAGGCAATCTGGGCATGACTTTCTTTTCCACTATGGAAATTGACTTTCCAAACTGAAGAAAAGCCCCAGGCTGGGCTCATTAGTGAGGCTTCTAACCATCCCTTCAGATCCCTTGATGGTTGATCCCTGTGTGTGCCTGGCCTTCCTCG